>NW_021703785.1:43695726-43703129 GCF_005190385.1 Monodon monoceros | reverse complement strand
ATATATATATATATATATATATATATATATATATATATATATATATACCCTTGACAATAATTAGAGGAACATTTTCAACTCCACTGATAGAAGCAATCAGTTTCTAATTAGGAATCAGTTTGAGAATTTATTTGGTGAGCTGCTGTGTTCTTGTTGACACAATTTGTCCCCTACCCATTAGCTATTTCTAGCCCTTTCCTCCCTAATGTCAAAGCCTTAAAACTCTGAGGGTGAAGAATCTTAATATACTTAATTTTCTATTTTTCCTGGAACCTACTATAGGCTCAAAAAGAAGTGTACTGGAGGGTGCCTGGAAACATTTTTCTCTCTGATAAAAGCATACCTGCTAAGATAAAAGCTTCAACACTCGCTCCCACCCCAATCTTCATCCTTGCTTCCTATTTTTGATACAGTGTAGCCTGAGAACTGAGGCTTGCAAATGCTATAGCTTCCTTAACCAGGAAGACAGACCAATGATGAACTATATAGATGACAAATAGAAAGAAAAAAGAGGCCTGGAGGCCTGGATCTTGAGCTGCTAAACCAACCAGAAACAAGTTACCTACAGACTTCTTGTTACCTGAAACTATAAATTTCTTTTGTCTTCAATACCCCCCCCCCGCTTTTTTTCCCCCTCATGTGTTGTCACTTGTAGGTGAAGGTATTCAAATTTAAACTTGAAAGTGTCTCATAAGGACCTAGGGCATGGTGAAATATCCTATCTCCATGCATTCTGTCCTTAGTTTCTCTTAATAGACCATAAATAAGAGATAACAATTACCCCCAGAATGAGCTGTGGGACTTGAAAGGATCATGGAAATTCAGGAATGACAGGGATTGTTCCCTCTCTTCGGCCTCATCAGCACTCTTTTCTACCATGTTGCTCCTGGGAAGTCACTGAGCTTATGTTCAAGCTTTCTCAAGACAGAAAACTCATTACCTCATGAAGCAGCTCAGTTCTCCCTTTCACTTTTATTCAATTTCCCTACCAGACCATAGAGTAGTACATTATAAGAGAGAAAGAGGAATTTGGTGACATTGATTCTTTCATTAATGCACATTTGAAAAATGCCCTGGTCTACAATGAAACCAGTTGTGACTTGGGTGAAGATAATGTATTGAACAATTTTATATTTTTCTTGTATTTTATAAATCATTAACACACTTTTTAAAAGATGTATTTATTTTATTTTATTTTTTAATTAATTAATTAATTGTTGGTTGTGTTGGGTCTTCGTTGCTGTGTACGGGCTTTCTCTAGTTGCGGTGAGCGGGGGCTACCCTTTGTTGCAGTGTGTGGGCTTTTCATTGTGGTGGCTTCTCTTGTTTCAGAGCATAGGCTCTAGGCACACAGGCTTCAGTAGTTGTGGCACATGGGCTCAGTAGTTGTAGCTCATGGGCTCTAGAGTGCAAGCTCAATAGTTAAGTGCATGGGCTTAGCTGCTCCGCGGCACGTGGGATCTTTCCCAGACCAGGGATCAAACCCGCGTCCCCTGCCTTGGCAGGCAGATTCTTAACAACTGTTCCACCAGGGAAGTTCCATTAACACATTTTTAATTGATTTGAAAGTAAAGAAAGTGAACCAAGATTAACATTAGATAGTAAATATAACAACTAATACAGTTAATGTTATTAGTAAAGCAGCCATGCTGCACTCAAATTGTTAATTAATAGGATGTTAACAATAGAAGACAAAAAGAAAACAAAAATAATTCATAAAAGGTAAACAAAATCACTATGAAGGAATTGGAGATAGACTGTTATAAAAATATCAAGGAAGAAAACTGTGGGGGAAAAACTACATATTTAAAAATGTATATAACTAACGTAATATTAAACATAAATATTTGTCTAAGTATCAGTTCAGAGCTTGGCTTGGCCCAGAAATTTATGGTCTTAGAGGATTCATGCATTTACTTATTTTTCAAATGTTTTCCAATTTGTTCTGACTCAAAATAATCAGAAGTTCAAAATAAAATTTGCTGAATTTCCTTTGTTATGGATTTTATTTTGATGTTTGCTCAAAAGGCCATTAAAATGTGTTCATCGGTGGGCTGATTTGGAATTTCTTGTGTGCCTGTAAAGTCACATTGAGATATTGCATTATTCTAAGATTCCAAAAGTTTTTAACAAAACTTAATAAAACTATTCCAGTGTAATTCCATCAAGTAAGAGATCGCAAAATTGCAGTATATCTTTACACTATAGACATGAACCATACTGTATGAAAATAGAAAACAAGCTCAAGAATTGTATAGTATAGCCATTGATCTTACAAAAGCATCTGTCTGCCAAAGCAAAGCTGAACCCTGCACACCAAACAGCCTTATACTTATTTAGTACTCTCTCAATCTTCTAAGATACATGCACCTATCTTTTAAGTCTGGAATAAGACTGTGTCATTCTAGACGATAAAATTATCTCCAAAATACATATTGTAAATTACTTGTTTTGGCAAAGGAATAGACAAGATAACTTGTATTGCATTTTTCTTTGATTCTTTGCATTTTATACAAAAACATCCCGTTGAATGAGGGAAAAATGCAAGCAACATATTCAAGGTCAAGTATCATTAATAAAAGTTTATTTTCTCAAAGAGGTCGTACATGTAAACAAAGCCTTGGAATCCCACTAGTGTCCAGTAAGTACCACAAAATATATTAAGCCATCTGTTTTGCTTTATCTTTTTAGAACTAAAATTTCAAAGCTAAAATCTGCCTCTAGTGTCCTCCAGTTGCAAGGCAACTGTTACCATGCTAAGGTTTAATGTGTCTACAAACAACCTGTTTCATGACCTCACAGTTCACTTACATAGAGGTGTACTGATTTATCATAAATTGTGTTGTTAGCTTAGAATTTCCAAAAGTAACATCTGTAAAGTTTCATTTTATCATATGTTTTATGAGAATTTTCATTTTCAGAATTTTGCTTGCCATTATTCCAAACAAAATTAATAACCCCTGGAAAACATAAAGTGGAAAGCTAGGTGCCATGTGGTAGGCATTTTTTGCTCATTTTGTTGACCATACCATGAAAACAAAAAGGTTAAATTTGTGGCTAAGTACTGCCCAAACCAACTTTGAAAAATGTCACCTCCAGGAACATCACTTTTCTCTGGTTGATATCTCTTTACATTCTCATTTGAAAATCAAATGAGCATTTCTAGGCTAGGGTGTGCCAGTGGGTTTATTTTTAATTGGAAAAAGAACTCCTCTTTCTTAAAAGTCAGGTAATGATTTCAATGTGTTTCTAAGCAAGACCTGAATAAAAGACAATCATACTCAAAAGCTATTAGTGGTTTTCTAATCTAATACACAGGGAGGTAGTATTGAAAGTAATTGGAGTTTTCTTTATTTGTAGCTGTAGAACTTGTGGGAAATTTACCAAGTATACCATTTTTTTGAAGTTTTCATTGGGCAAAGTGCTGAGTTTCAAGTTCTTTACATGTGAATAGGAAAAATATTCCGACGTATTAACTGATAAATATAACACATGAAAGATTCTGTAGAAATAAATACACAGTATTCATAAGATAAAATCTAGACCTGCAGAGAGGAGAGATATGCCCTTTTACTCTGTTTCATTTTTCAACTACTAATAATACTCTGTTATTCTAGGGCAGGATCTTATAATCATTTTTATATTTCTGGAGCCAAACTCAAAGGGTAGAATGCAATATGTTCTCAGGTAAAGAGATTTTAATTGAATTAATCAATGGAAGCATCAATTTGGAATGAAACTTAAATCTACACTTTTTCAACATTGACCGAAAGTCTTCGCTAACCATGTGATTTTCTTGTCCATAGTACATAGCAAATGCTTGCATAGGAAATTACTAAACATGGAGAAATGGGTACCTTTTACGTAGAGAAAGAGTTGTCTGACTTAAACCAAAAAGCACAAACAATCGAACAATGTTGTGTGACAGAATGAGGCACTGTTTCTATCCTCTGAAAGCTTAGTACCAAATGTTGAATTTCCTTGGGCATGTAGAGGGCAGAGTATGTTGGGTTCATGTTTTTAGTTGATAACTTTTGACATTTGTGTTAAGTTTTAGGATGAAGGACAAGAATCAGACAAAATGCCAAAACCCCAACTATCACAACCTTAGAAATAGGTCTCTGATCCCCCCAAAATAAGCCCTTTCAAGAATATAAATCCTACTGTACTCTCAAGCTGTAGATTTTGCATGGTAGAGGCTCAATTAGGGGAGAATGACTAGGATTTATTTCCATTAGCATACAAAAACTCCATTTAAGGAACATTTAGATGGTGACAAAAGAATTGCTTCCCCACTGCATCTTTAAAAGGGCACAGGCACAATATTTCTCGTCCTGCTGATAATCATTTTTTTTCTTCCTGCTGTTCATCCATTCCCTACTTTTGAAAACTAAATTTTTTCTTTTAAGAAAAGAGATGGGAAATATTCAAATAAATCCTAATCACTTGAGCTAGGGACAAATTATAATGACCACCATTTTAAATATCATAAACATAACCTAAAAAATAAGAACTTGATCCATTTTCAATATAAATTGATGTTGTATTTTTCAACACTTGCAAGATGCATTAAAATATGTTCTCCTTAAGAGATTTCAAATTCATTACCAGGCAGTTATGTTTTCACTTTAGTTTTAAAGGCAGAGCTGACAGCGCTCTGAATAAAAATGAAAAGTAAATTCCACAGTCAGAAAGATCTAGTAAGTGTGAGCCCTTGTTCCATGGGACTTGAGATTGTACATTAGGCAAACAAATAGCCTGCTGATTCAGACTCAGTGAGTGCCAGGGTGGTTAAAATAAGAAAAAAAATGCTAAAAATATATTGGGGCCTGGCTACCAAGAGTCTTATTAGCCAGATATAAAAATCAATATAAAGCTTTTGAATTCTCAATTTTGAGATTTTTAAAGAACCTATAAAGGGAATATTATTTGTCTTCCTGTTCACCTATTAAAATAAAATAGAGGCTGGAGCTCTCCTCCTCTTCTGGCTAAGAACAGTATAAGAATCACTTTAGATAAGGCAAATGCTGCTTCTTCGGATCCTTAATCTCTGAACAATTCTTCATTCATTACCATGTCACCCACTCAGTTAATGGTAAGATTATGTCTGAATTTCAGAACTAGAAAGGGTCTTGGAGATCATTTAATTAAATGCTTAATTTTATATTTGAGTAAAGTGAATCAACATTGTAAGTCAGCTATTTGGTTGGATAGCAGTCACAAGTAGAATTCAAATCTTGTGATTCTTGTGATTCTCCATCAGCAGTTTTTGGGTTTTTTGTTTTCCTGCCCATCCATCATACTTAATAGTAATATTGTTTTGTAAACCAAAATCAGCAGCCTTCAAACATTTTTGATATAAGGTGAGAAATATATTTCACATCAATACCACACATACACACACACACACACACACACACACACAAAGAATGGACAAAAGTTTCTTGAAACAATACTTACTACATATGATACATCAAGGAATTCTTGGTTCCTTTCTGTCATATGCTATTCTATTTATTTTTTAATGGTGATCAAGACCCAATAAAATAATCATTTCACTATTCACTAATGATTGACAGACATTTTGAAACAGTAGCCGTAGTCTAACTTTTCTGTTTTCTTGTCTTCAAAGAGACAAAAGAACTTTACTTGTAACTTGAGGAATTTATGCCAACAGTCTAACAGGCACCAGAGTAGCGCACATGCCCTCCAGGTGGAGGGAGACCCTCAGCAAAAGTGACTGTGCTGATTTTACTCATTATGCTGATTCTGTCATATCAATATTCCCCCAGTACTGTTTGTTCAAGTAGCACTCTGGCCCTTCCAGTCAGGAAGAGGATGATCTGTAGAAGAAGGTTTATTTCCCCATAACTAACTGCTTCAACTGAGAAAGTTGAAAATTCCCTTTTCCTAGGCAGAAACATTTGCATTCCAACCACGAACAACAGAGATGTTGGAAAATCAGAAGTTTTCACTGTAATTTCTTTTCCTCTCACAAGTAAATTGGGTTTCCCACATTCAGCTGGATAGTTCTCTTTCAATAATCCTTGAATAGAAACCCATGTGTTTCTTTTATTTTGTTGCCCCATTCCATGGATCACAGGCAAGCCATTCTTCCACCTAATTCCTCTCTCTAAAGTGATGATGGGGAGCCCCATAGAATATGTACAAGTCCTTCAACACTGTCTTGGTAGTCACTTGCCAGCTCCTTACCCACCCTGCTCCCTGCATCTCCTCCTGCATATTCCCATTCTCTCTCTGTCTCTCACACACTCATATTCAGTCTGCCTCACATGAAAACATACACATCCCCACAGGTGTACATGCCTGTATCTGTGCAAGCTGACTTGGCTCTTCAGGTAACACAGGTATGTTCACCACCACCGTCACCACATCCCCATTTGCCATACCTCTGAGCACACACATAAAGACCCCCACGACCACCATGAGCCAGTCCAGAGATTAAGTGACCTTTACATACCTAATTCTTTCTATTGCCTACTTCCGTGATTCTGTTCACTTGCTTTCAACCAAAGCTTAAGCAAAAGCCTAATGTGAGAGTGAGGGAGAGGAGGAATCCTTCTGGTTTAAGAGGATGCTGAATTCATAGATTGGTTTTGCCTCTTATCGGCCTACCCACCTCGATCCTTCATCCTCCAGCACTACCAGGCTGCCTCAGATCCTTGGAATAGTTTAAAAACCTGAGGTCTCTCTCCAGTGCTCTCAGAGGCTACTAGAAAAAAATATACAATATTCTGATGATCTGAAATGGGGATAGAAAGAAGAAAATAAAAGGAAGAGAAGTAAAGGGAAATGAATTTCTCACTAGGTGTTGGATAACACCTGGAAGATCTAAGAACAATGCTAATGCTGAAGACTTTATCACAAATATCATTGACTGTTTGTTTTTATCCTCATATCAGATTGTTTTTGGTAGTAGTCACTCAAGTGGTGAAAGGGTCTTTGGAAAGATAGTACTTTATTATGACAAATATCACTCATGGTTAAGCCATCTCTACAACCCTGAAGCAGTCATGAGCCCTAAAAAGAACAAGACAAATTAAATTAAAAGGGATAAGCACACATTGGACCATGGTGCCCCTTGGCAAACAAGGCATCCTATCCTCCTTAGCTGAAATTATTTTTCAAGCAGTAAGGGAGTAGACTGCTGTGAGGCTCTCTCTCTGCTCTGCCCAGCAATTATAGAGATCGCAGGTGATGATGCTATTCCAGCTTCTGAATGGTCAGAGAAGAATTTCTGCTTCTTCACATTTGACCTCATGACTCAATATCAGATGTAACTGCAGAATAAAAGCTGGTGGTCTCGAAGCTTTCCTACTGCTCCAACCGTCCAGATGATCAACTGGGTAATCTTTTTTTTTTTTTTTTTTTTTTTTTTTTTT
>NW_021703785.1:43527256-43695626 GCF_005190385.1 Monodon monoceros | reverse complement strand
ACCCGTGTCCCCTGCATCGGCAGGCGGACTCTCAACCACTGCGCCACTAGGGAAGCCCTCAACCGGGTAATTTTGATTTTAGACACTCTAGACTTAAAGTAGCACAGCACCCATAGCTTCCTCCCCATAGTCGAAAGAACCTGTCTAACCCAGTTGTACAGTATTTAGCAAAGACTTACCATTGCTGTGAAAACTACATAAGCAAAGGTGTGGGCAGAAAGGTTTCTTGATAACATTCTTATCTCTCTTATATGCTTTTAGTTAAATATGGATGAAAATGTTTACGGCAATTTACAATGTCAAGCCATTACCAGGATGGATTCTTCTCATTGAATGTGGGTGAAAGGTTAAACAGTGAGAAATTTGGCAAGTCTTCTTGGCCAATCTTCTTCAACGATCTGTTTCAGAAGCCCTTCAGTTATCTGTGTTCTGCTTTCAGCCTCACCATTTATTTGAGGGTGGTGAGGCACAATTGTGACAGGTTAGATAAGGTGGCTGTCTGCACATTCCTCAGCTCAACTGAGGCAAAAAAACAGAACCAATAATGTCTGTCAATCTGAGGTGCTGTAAATAAGTGACACAGAGTCATCTGTGCCCAGGCAGCAGAGATTTAATTTAGGCCTAGGAGCTCTTGGAGGAATGTTGAACAGCCTCCCAGATTCATAAATTGTTTTCTCTAGAATGATCCAGCCAAAGAATTTGAGCTTTTAACTATGGCTTCCTTAGTCCCCTTACCCAGGAAAGAAAGTGCCTTGGATTTGTTATAACAGCAAATTGGTATGTGCTAAACACCTTTAAAGACTTCTAAATATCAAAATCACTTCCACAAGACCAGCTACACTTTAAAGCCAAAGCTTTTATGCAAACACTTCAGAATGTGTGCATTTAGTGTGGCAAACATAATGCAATCACTGCATTTGAGAACAGCAATGTCATTTCCATTTCCCCCTTTAAAATGTGTGCTTTATGCATAGACAGTTCACATGAATATTTGTGAAAGGCTTGGCTCCTGAGCAATGACTTACTGAAAAGTAAACAATTGGTGTCTCGTTGCTTGTGGCATTTGTGGCTAAATCTAAACTCCTGAGCTGAGCAATGGTTGCCATTCTGTGTAGTGTGATAACGCAGATACAGAAGATAGCAACTACTTAGAACTGTCCCCATGCTGGTCTCCAGTGACGCAAATTCATTTCCTATAGGTATTGTATTAATCTGGGGTGGGGGTGGCAAGGGGTGTGGCAGCTTGAAGCAGGACTTCTTTCCTTGTCTTCTTTTCTTCTTTGAAGAAATAATTCAGCAAAGAGACAGAAATTGTGAAGGAGAAAAAGCATTTATTAGAAGCAAAGTATGTGTGGAAGAATACACAGGCAAACTCGCAGAGTGAGTTGCACCCAGGGGGTGGCTTAGGTTGCTTATATGGGGGCAGCCTTCTGGGTTGTCTCTGGCCAGTCATCTTGCTTGTGCCCCTATTTGGCCTAACTCAGGGCCCTCCCTGGTGAGTGTGTGAGCATCCCTCAGTCAAGATGGGTTCCAGCATGAAAGTTTCTGGGAGGTTGGCAGGACATATTATGGGTTGATAGCGCCTCCTTCTTTTGGCCGCTCTCTAGACTGAGGACCTTCTTTGTGTATTGTGTCAGGCTGGGAAACCCTCTTGACCACAAGAATGAGAAAAATGTGGTCGATTTGTCTTCCACCCAATCACTGTTCTGCTCCTGCTGGTCTCTTATCTCAAGGTGTCAGCAGGAGACTGGTTGCAGCTGCTCAGCCTGGCGTCCATCCATCTCCTACCTCAGTTATGATTCAGCATCACAGTAGAATGTGAAGACATTTATTCATTCAAGGAAAACTTATGGGTTTTCTTTGTTATTTAGTTGTACCACCAACTGTGAGATGGATTTCTCTTAGATGGAGTGAAAGTCAAGAGACACTGATGAAAAAGCGACCCTGGAAATTCCAACTACAGAGTTCTCAAGTTTTCTACTCAATATTTGATATATGTAAATGATAAGGAATTCCATGAATCATTTTCACAAAATAAATCCTTAAAACCAATAGAGAAATTTGTGTTTACCAGGGTTCATTTTAGGAAGAACTGTGTATTTGTTGGAAGAAATAGTTTGATAAGTAACTTGGGTTGAGGGTGATACCACAGGGCAAGTTCAGATAGCAAAAGCTACAAAAGTCCAGGGTGAGAATTCATGACAAAATTGAAGAGAGGAATTCATGAAACAGCTGGGGGATGCAGACCAAGAAGGAAGGAGAAAGAAATAATATGGAGAGCACAGAGAAAGGAGGTGGTAGATTCTAAGTATAGCAATGAGTGACCATGTCATTTTTAAGTAAATTTGACAAATATCCTAAAATGTTGGTGTGAGTGAATTTCTTTTTGAAACTACATGAGAAGCTGAATTCTACATTCTGTACTAATTTTGAGCAAAATATAAGTGCTAAGTCTGGACTCAGTAGCTGATATGTGAAATGTGATATGATTTGTTGACTCTGTGCCCAGGAAACCAGCAGGAATATTTTACCCAACTTGGAATCCTAAAAAATAAGAGCTCATGTCTAACACACCCACCAGAAATTAAAATCTAGTTCAGCTGAAGAACTCAATATAAAAAATTACTCCATTAAAAATTGATGAGAAATTAAGAAAATATTTTCTGATTACCAGGTGAAGAGAGAATATTTTGCAAAGCAAGGTGAAAGGAAAAATCTTATTAAGATGCTTGAAGTGTATGAATATTAAATATTTTTAAAGTTTAAAAGGTAAAAATTTAATTGGCAAAGATCACTATGACTATGACAAATAGTAAAAAATAATACTCAATAAGAAGGCTTCTGTAAATCAATATGATAAATGCTAACACTTTAATATAAACATGAGCAAAAATATCAATTCTAGAGAACACAAAAAAGAAAATAAGAGTGCGTAGTGAGTGTATAAATGCTGGAATCCTCAATGTGGTGAGAATGTGATGAGATGAGCAATCTCATAAACTACTGGTAGGCCCATGAGTTGGTCTAGCTTTTCCTGAAGGCATATACATTCATAGTCTCCCAGTAAGCCTGTTCCTGTGGTTCTATCTCACTGAGATTATTAGAAATATGAATATATGTTAGTATAAATATACCAGATATTATATTATTTATTATAGAAAAAAATTCAAATTATTCCAGGTGTCCCGGAAAGGTTAAATAATGATGTCACATACTCATGATGGAACATTATGCAGCTATTAAAATGATGATGTTTTCAAAGCATGATCAATGACATGATAAAAGGCCTATAATATACCGTGAGGAGAAAAAATATCAAATACAAAATTATGTATATACTAGAATTCCTATGGTCTCTCTTTGTCTCTCTTTCTTTGTTTATACTTAGATAAAACAGACAAGAGATATATATAAAGAGAAACACAGGAAACATAAATCACCATTATATGTGGATTCTTAGAATAAGAGGTTTTCATTTGCTTCTTCATACTTTTCCATATTTTTCAAATTTTCAAAATGAGCATTTATTTCTTTTGTGATTTTTACTTTTGATCGTTCTTTTACCAATCAAAAAACACTATCCTCTTAAAGCACAGAATAAATAGGAAAAATACACTCTAAAATTAAGAGATGCTAAAGTTGGGATGTACCTAAAGAATAAAGCCTTTTTTGATTTTCTGTAGAACCACCATGCAGTGTGAGAAAAGAGCTGAAGATCGCTATTGTATATATGGTTGCATTAGAATAGAGACCCCACAAAGTTAAACTTCATCATTAAGTATGGAATGGCTTATAAAGTATATATAGCTAATATATATATTATATTATAAATATGTATAATGTATCTAAAATATATATTATATATAATTATTATTACAGTATATTATTATATATTATATATAATAGGTATTATATATAATATATAAATTTATGTATGTGTGTGTCTGTGTTGCCAAAAAGTACACTACTGGCTTTTAAGTGAATTGATAAAATGGATTGAGCAAGACAAAATTATATTGGAGCCTCTTTGCAAGTTCCAAGTTCATTTGTAGTTACCTTACATTTGAAGCACAGTTAACCTTAACTGATGGGGATCCTATCATCGTAGGCTGTGCTTCTGCAGTTTTTGAAGCCCTAACAGCCTAAGGCTGTGTAGGTATAGAGCATAAAGCTACTGGCATAGTCAAAACCCCAGGCAGAATAAACTGAGGTCACAATTGTTGGGACTGACATCAATCCCAACTGAGCCAGAAGAGTACAGTCTTCTAGCCTCTGAAAATGTTAAGCCACAACTAAATCTGTTATTTCCCATCTCTGTTTTCCTCAGCCCATTCCCTCCACATTCTTCCTGATTTTATTTAGGCTATTAATTTTTTTTCAAAGCTCTAACCTTTCACTCTTAAATTTCCCATCAGCAGTTAAGTGGGCTGAATTTTTCTCCCATAAAATCAATACAAAAAATAGTTAAATGCAAAGTCCTCTATTGACCTCACATGCCTTCCAGCAAACACTGGATCTCTTTGCTCGTTTTCCAACAAAACATCTCCACAAACTTGTCTATAGTTCCTGTCTACGTTTCACTTTCTCCCAATCACTCCTCCATCAAATGGCCTTCATGTGGTTAAATCCAAGAGATATTTTTAGTACTTATCTTCTTATATATTTACTCTTGATGCTCCCCTATCCTTCTTTCTTTTTTGGAAACACTCCCTGCCCTCAGCTTCCATAATTTTGGGCTAAGTTTCCTAAATTGAGCCATTCCTGCTGTCTCCTTTATATGATCAAACTTCTCTGCCAGATCTTTAAATGTTGGCTTAGGTCTGGATTCTTTGCTTTTTAAATATAAGAATCTGCCCTCTTCACCCTGTTGATTTGATTCATGTTGATGGCTGTAATCATTACCCTATTAGAATTTTACCAAATTTTATCTCAAGATCTAGCCATTTCTCTGAGCTCCTATTTTAACAGGATGTTTAAAAGATGCCTCAGAACTATGCCAAATTCATGATCTATCACACCCACCACACTCACCACCACTACCCATAATTTCACTCTATTCTTATGTTTTCTATCTCATTGAATGGTACCACCTCATTAAGTTGCACACACCATATATTTAAACATTATGCATAATAGATCCTTCATTATTTCCTTAACCGACCCAGTACCCAGTCTGGCTGGTTTTTGCCTCCTAAAATGCATCCATTTCTTCCCACGTTTACCATAGCTTGCCTGGTCTCTTTGCCCTCACCCTTGCCTCCCTCCAATCTGCTCTCCATTTTACAACCAAGATGATATTTCCAAAATGCAAGTTTGATCACATTATCCACTGCTAGAAACCCTGAAAGGGGTTTCCATTAGTTCGTTAGACATCTTTTATGTGTTCTAAGACACCATTCACATTCATAGCCCTTGCCTCTCTCTCCACTTCCTCTGTCACCATTTCTGTCAGCTTTCTGTACTCGAGATATGTTAACCTTCTTCTATATCTTAAAAATGACATGCTCCCCCATTTCATACTACATGCTGTTTCAACGCCTAACTGAAATGCCTTTCCAAGAAACCTCGTTGCTATTATTTAATTCTTGTTCAACTTTTAAATCTTATCCATATATCATAAGATCTTACTTTCATATATCACTTATGTTGCCTTTTAAAACTAAATCTCCTCCAGCACAAACCAAGTCTCACAATACCCTCACCTTTCTTTCAGGGCATTTCTCACAGCTGTGATTTTAAATTATATCTACAACCCTTTTATTGACTAAACATATTATGAATGAAGGTGTAAATAATTAATCAATTAATATGTACTAGGTACTGGGGTGGCAATAGAGATTTTAAGATAAATAAATCCAGGCTCCTGCTCTCCTTGCTGATGGGAAAGAAACCTAGACAAATAATTAAAGGCATAATGCAGCATGATAAGTATTATAATAAAAAAGGTACCACACAAGTTTGTGGAGAGGAAGATCCAATTAACTTTATGTGGAAGGGACAGGGCAGGCAGGCTTCAAAGAAAAACTGACATCTGTGCTGGACTTTGAAGGATCATCTGGAGTTAGTGAGGTAAAGACATTGAGAAAAAGAGATCCTAGGCATAAAGAACAATATGAACAAAGTCTAAAAGGAACTGGCATGCATGTCAGGTACAAGGGAATTGGCATGAATGCTTCATTTTGTCTGGAACATGTGGTGTTTGGAGGAAAGTGATGCAAGTTAAGTCAAAAAGATAGACTAGGATAAAACTGCCAAGGATCTGAAATGCTATGCAAAGGACCTGAGACTTCACTTTTTTTGAACACGGTTGCATCTCCTTCTCTCTCTCTTTCAGGTGATCTGACGTATTTGCAAAAGATAATGAATGGTAATGTGGGAAGTGAAGTGGAGAGGGATTGCAATATGAGAGGCAGAGAGACCAGTAGAAACCTAACACAACCATATGATGAAGTTGTAATTAAAACAATAGCAATGGAACGGAGACAGTTTTGAAAGTGAGATAAATGTGATCTGGTGACCAACTGGAATGTACACCAGGGAAATGATGAAATAAAGGAAGAGTCAGAGATGTCTAGCTGGGTGACTAAGTGGATTATGAGAACACTTACTGAGACAGTGGACACATTAGGAGGAAAAAGTGTGGGGACGAGTGCCAAATTTTTCTGCCTTTTTAGAGCATATAATCTAATAAAAGAGAGACATACTATCACAACCTCTACCATGAAAAAAATATGCAGGAAAACCTTATTTTTCCTAGCAGCTGGAGAGAAAGAGCATCTTAAGGAGAGCCCATCATTTGTTCATGAAGTGTTTTGATAAGTCTTCTTAGAATCTGGGCTGATAATTAAGATTTTCAGACCTGGGAACAAACTACATGGAATTTTTATCCAACAGAGGAGGAATGTAGGAAGAAATTTAGATAATTTGGGGAGGTAGGGAAAGATTGAAAAAGAGGGGAACATAGTAACTGGCATCACAGAAAGATAGCCAGTGGATATGTGGAGGTGGAATGTTTGTGTTATGTGTTGGTACAGAACTTTTCCTCAGTTTCTCCTATGAATTCTTCAAAAAATTCCTCATTTCCCACTAATGCCTTGTGAAGTATGTTTTCTTTGGGGAGAATACAAAGAAATACTCAAGGTTGTTTCATGCTTGATGCATGGAGAAATCAGAGGATTTCAATGCAATTTAAAAACCCTAGACCATTACTCCAGGAGGTGGATCAAAGCAACTGACAAAGGATTAATCTCCAAAATATACAAGCAGCTCATGCAGCTCAATATCAAAAAAAACAAACAATCCAATCAAAAAATGGGCAGAAGATCTAAATAGACATCTCTCCAAAGAAGACATACAAATGGCCAAAAAGCACATGAAAAGATGTTCAACATCACTAATTATTAGAGAAATGCAGATCAAAACTACAATGAGGTATCACTTCACACCTGTCAGAATAGCCATCATCAAAAAATCTACAAGCACTAAATGCTGGAGAGGCTGTGGAGAAAAGGGAACCCTCCTACATTGTTGGTGGAAATGTAAATTGGTACAGCCACTATGGAGGACAGTATTGGAGATTACTTAAAAAACCAGAAATAGAACTACCACATGACCCTACAATCCCACTCCTGGGCATAAACCCAGAGAAAGCCATAATTCAAAAAGACACATGCACCCCAATGTTTATTGAAGCACTATTTACAATAGCCAGGACATGGAAGCAACCTAAATGTCCATCAACAGAGGAATGGATTAAGAGGATGTGCTACATATATGCAATGGAATATTACTTAGCAATAAAAAAGAACAAAATAAAGCCATTTGCAGCAACATGGATTGACCTAGAGATTGTCATACTGAGTGAAGTAAGTCAGACACAGAAAGGCAAATATCATATGATATTGTTTACACGTGGAATAAAAAAAAATGGGTACAAATAAACTTCTTTACAAAACAGAAGTAGAGTCATGGATGTAGAAAACAAACTTATGGTTACCAGAGGATAAGGGGTGAGGGATAACTTGGGAGATTGGAACTAACTTATACTCACTACTATATATAAAATAGATAACTAATAAGAACCTGCTGTATAGCACAGGGAGCTCTACTCAATACTCTGTAATGGCCTATATGGGAAAAGAATCTAAAAAAAAAAAAGTGGATAGATGTATATGTATTAATATAACTGATTCACTTTGCTGTACACCTGAAACACATTATAAATCAACTATATGCCAATAATTTTTTTAAAAAAATATGACCTTTAATAAATAAATATCCTATAAAGTTTAAAGTAGTACATAGAAGCATAGAATAGGATAAAGTAGGAAAAGCTCCTATTGGATATTTCCTGAGATGAAAGAGGACTTTCTGTGGAAAGAGATACAGCATGAGCAAAGACACAGAGACCTAAAATGGTAAGTAATCTGGGATGATTAGGGGTGTAAAGCATAAAAGAAAGGGGAATACTGGGAAATTATTGAAATAATAGTTTCAGACCAAAATTTTCTTCTCAAAATAGAGTCTATATTCAATTTTTCCCAATAGTATTTGGGAGTAGATTTATGCTACTTCCTATCTAGTCCTTTTAAATATTTTAAAATAAATACTTACAAAAAAGTGTAAGGAAAAAAACGGTGACCACATATAAGGCAAACAGAAGTTCAACTGTTCTTCACCATTCTATTGTTGAAAAAATGTTTTGAATGTGCTAAGTCTCTTATATTGATATATACCACTAAAGAAATGTTTTAAACAAGGCAAATAAGAAACAACCATATATATGGTATCACCATGCCCTCCTGGCATGCACACCACTGATTATTTCCTGTAATAGTCCCATGAAAAAAAGCCATGCTCTTGGTAAAATTCAATGCTTAATAATCAAAGTGAAAGCTCTGTCTCTAGGCTGAGGAAGAATTTGCAGAATCTGTAGTAAGAGTACTTGTGCTTGTGGATTTCCTCTCCCTTTACTCAGAGTTGCTAATGCTGGTATATGCTTAATATGACTTTCTCCTCAGGGCCAAAGCGCAGTCTCCTTCACTTTACTGGGTAGATGAGTAATTATGTGTGACTAATTCTGCAAAGGTCTCATAAAAGATATAAAGTTTATTATCGTTACATTTCCATTATTCTTTAATAATTATTAACACAAAGGAATATACCTATTGTAGGTGGCTCAGTGGACCTTGTGTCTCCTTCCTCTGCATCTGTAATGAATTGAATAGATTTTATATTTTCAACAAATCAATTGCCTATCCCCTAATCTACATTATTGTTCTCGTAGAAAAGATGAAACGCTATACTTCTTCTGGGCAAAGTGTGAGATCACATTGAATAAGTACAGGGCTTTATGCAAATTATTCTACACTCAGGAAACAGAAACATATCACTTAATATCAAAGTTAAATTAGCCAAAAAAAATCATTATTTAAAAAAATTTCTTCTCTCAATTTTAAAGCCCAAGATCATGAGTGCACTTATGAATATGGTTCTTCCTGCATACATAACATATTTAAGGCAAAAGCATTGCTCCATCCACAAGTGTCTCAAAAAATATCTCTTTTACTCTTTTTCAAAACATCAAGGAATATGTTATCAATTTTTCATCTTTTCTCTTCACGTTACAGGACTTCTTGGCTGCTGTACACATTTTGGCAATTCCAACACGTTGAATCTAACGCCTTCCAAAAATCCTTAGTGAAAGTGAACAGTGACTGCGTAGGAGGATTTTTTTCACATTTCATTTTGGACCTCTGCTAGCTCACAAAAGATAAGCTGGGTTTGAGAATCATTTTATTAACATTACTTAACCATGTTAAAGAAACTTTCTTTCAGAAAGAATTTAGTCCAACCACACCAAACCTCTGGGAAATCAGTTAGTTAACCTGTGAGACCAGGCTAATCATGGTTTGTTAAGTGCTTGTGGCCCTGTTTAAAACCTGCATCACTGAAAACAATCCACAACCCTACTATTAAACTTATAGCTGTCAGGAGACTGGCTGCCTCAAATACCTGGCAGATACACGTGGAGCTCACAGCTCTCACCAATTCTAAATTTATCCCACAGGTATAGCCAGACCACTACAAAGACCACATTAAAAAATAATACTAGAAAACCTTCTTGAACGATTATTAGTTATCCCTGCTACTATTTTTTACTTCTTTTAATAAACTTATTTTCATGGCCATGTCAAAATTTATGACTTCCAAGCGTAAAATATACCTGAAGTTAAATGGTAGGGCTATATTCAAGAAAATTATAGTCCTGATTCACACTGAGTTTGCATTAGTTCAGTAAATCTCTCCAAGCACAAATATAGAAGCTGTTTTGATGCGGTGCCCTATATCTCAGTAGTAATATGTCAGTTCTCATTAGGCATATAACAAAGTGTATTGCAAGACATTTTAAGTCAGCAAGCATTTTGACATAACCTGGTATCAGGATGACAGCTGTTGTAAACAAATGACTCTTAAGGAAAATACAGATAAAATCAACCACTACTGAAAAAGAAAAAAAAGAATTATAATATTTTAAAACATTAGCAGACATAAATATCACTGTGTTTATGCATAGCTGGTTAACTATTCTCTTTCCACAAATATTAGCAAATTTCTGAGTGTAACGACCCATGTTCTAATAGTTAATGTTCCTTCAAATTCTCCTCCCACCACCTTTGGTAATAAATGTTTTCAGCCATCCAAAAAGCAGAGAAAATATTGACATATATTTTAATTATCATACAAAAATAAAAGCTGTGAAAAAAATAAATAAAAATTAAAACAGCCAGATACAAAAACTTCCAGCTTCTGAATAACTTTTCTTTAAAAAAAGCTTCCTATACTACTGCCCTTAACCCTTCATGTCCCCAAACCTGTTTGAATAAATGTAGCAAAAGACAGCTAAGCCACACAAAGTGTAAGAGAAAGTGTCCAACAAAAGAAAAAAACTAGAGGATGAAATGAGAATAAAAAGAGAGAACAAAGAGACATCATAGGTTATGTTCATAAAAACAACTGTGCTAATTAACCTTCAATAGAAAACAACATTTGCAATTATTTTTAAATGCATTCAGTATAAAACAAAAGTTAAATTATAACTCTAAAAAATACTATTATGAAATTAATTCCTACAAATTTTTTGTTTTTAAAATAGCAACAAGGGCCTCAGGCCAAACAAACAACAAGAAGGGGACCCAGCCCCACCCATCAGCAGACAAGTGGATTAAAGTTTTACTGAGCTCTGCCCAGCTAAGCAACAGCCAGCTCTACCCACCACCAGTACCTCCCATCAGGAAACTTGCACAAGCCACTTAGATAGCCTCATCCACCAGAGGGCAGACGGCAGAAGCAGGAACTACAATCCTGCAGCCTGTGAAACAAAACCACATTCACAGAAATATAGACAAGATGAAAAGGCAGAGGCTATGTACCAGATGAAGGAACAAGATAAAACCCCAGAAAAACAACTAAATGAAGTGCAGATAGGCAACCTTCCAGAAAAAGAATTCAGAATAATGATAGTGAACATGATCAAGGACCTCAGGAAAAGAATGGAGACAAAGATCGAGAAGATACAAGAAATGTTTAACAAAGAGCTAGAAGAATTAAAAAACAAACAAATAAAGATGAACAACACAATAACTGAAATGAAAACTACACTAGAAGGAATAGCAGAATAACTGAAGCAGAAGAATGGGTAAGTGACCTAGAAGACAGAATGGTGGAATTCACTGATGCAGAACAGAATAAAGAAAAAAGAATGAAAAGAAATGAAAACAGCCTAAGAGACCTCTGGGACAACATTAAATGCACCAACACTCGCATTATAGGGGTTCCAGAAGGAGAAGAGAGAGAAAAAGGACCAGAGAAAACATTTGAAGAGATTATAGTTGAAAACTTCCCTAACATGGGAAAGGAAATAGCCACCCAAGCCCAGGAAATGCAGACAGTCCCATACAGGATAAACCCAAGGAGAAACACACTGAGAAATAGTAATCAAATTGGCAAAAATTAAAGGCAAAGAAAAATTATTGAAAGCAGCAAGGGAAAAATGACAAATAACATACAAGGGAACTCCCATAAGGTTAACAGCTGATTTCTCAGCAGAAACTCTACAAGCCAGAAGGGAGTGGCATGGTATACTTAAAGTGGTGAAAGGGAAGAACTACAAACAAGACTACTCTACCCAGCAAGGATCTCATTCAGATTCGATGGAGAAATCAAAAATTTTACAGACAAGCAAAAGCTAAGAGAATTCAGTACCACCAAACTAGCTCTAAAACAAATGCTAAAGGAACTTCCCTAAGTGGGAAACACAAGAGAAGAAAAGGACATACAAAAAAATCTCAGAACAATTAAGAAAATGGAAATAGGAACATACATATCAATAATTACCTTAAATGTGAATGGATTAAATGCTCCAACCAAAAGACACAAGCTTGCTGAATGGATTCAGAAAAAACAAGACTCATATATATGCTGTGTACAAGAGACCCTTCAGACCTAGGGACACATACAGACTGAAAGTGAGGGGATGGAAAAAGATATTCCATGCAAATGGAAATCAAAAGAAAGCTGGAGTAGCAATACTCATATTAGATAAAATAGACTTTAAAATAAAGAATGTTAAAAGAGACAAGGAAGGACACTACATAATGATCAAGGGATCAATCCAAGAAGAGGATACAATAATTATAAATATATATGCACCCAACATAGGAGCACCTTAATACATAAGGCAACTGCTAACAGCTATAAAAGAGGAAATCGACAGTAACACATTAATAGTGTAATAGTGGGGGACTTTAACACCTCACTTACACCAATGGACAGATCAGCCAAAAAGAAAATTAATAAGGAAACACAAGCTTTAAATGACACAATAGACCAGATAGATTTCATTGATATTTATAGGACATTCCATCCCCAAACAGCAGATTACACTTTCTTCTCAAGTGTGCACCAAACATTCTCCAGGATAGATCACATATTGGGTCACAAATCAAGCCTCAGTAAATTTAAGAAAATTGAAATCATATCAGGCATCTTTTCTGACCACAACGCTGTGAGATTGGAAATGAATTACGTGGGAAAAAACCTAAAAAACACAAATACATGTAGGCTAAACAATACATTATTAAATAACCAAGAGATCACTAAGACATCAAAGAGGAAATCAAAAAATACCTAGAGACAAATGACAAGGAAAACACGAGGATCAAAAACCTATGGGATACAGCAGAGGCATTTCTAAGAGGGATGTTTATAGCTATACAAGCCTACCTCAAGAAACAACAAAATCTCAAATAAACAATCTAACCTTATACCTAAAGGAACTAGAGAAGAAAAACAAACAAAACCCAAAGTTAGCAGAAGGAAAGAAATCATAAAGATCAGAGCAGAAATAAATGAAATAGAAGCAAAGAAAACAATAGCAAAGATCAATAAAACTAAAAGATGGTTCTTTGAGAAGATAAACAAAATTGATAAACCATTAGCCAGACTCATCAAGAAAAAGAGGGAGAGGACTCAAATCAATAAAATTAGAAATGAAAAAGGAGAAGTTACAACAGACACTGCAGAAATACAAAGCATCCTAAGAGACTACTACAAGCAACTCTATGCCAATAAAATGGACAACCTGCAAGAAATGGACAAATTCTTAGGAAGGTATACCCTTCCAAGACTGAACTAGGAAGAAACAGAAAATATGAACAGACCAATCACATGTAATGAAATTAAAACTCTGATTAAAAATCTTCCAACAAACAAAAGTCCAGGATGACATGGCTTCACAGGTGAATGCTATCAAACATTTAGAGAAGAGTTATCCCCCATCCCTCTCAAACTCTTCCAAAATATAGCAGAGGAAGGAACACTCCCAAACTCCTTCTATAAGGACACCATCACTCTGATACCAAAATCAGACAAAGATACTACAAAAAAAGAAAATTACAGACCAATATCACTGATGAATATAGATGCAAAAATCCTCAAAAAAATACTAGCAAGCAGAATCCAACAACACATTAAAAGGATAATGCACCATGATCAAGTGAGATTAATCCCAGGGATGCAAGGATTCTTCAATATATGCAAATCAATCAATGTGATACACCATATTAACAAACTAAAGAATAAAATCCATATGATCATCTCAGTAGCTGCAGAAAAAGCTTTTGACAAAATTCAACACCCATTTATGATAAAAACTTTCCAGAAAGTGGGGGTAGAAGGAACCTACCTCAACATAATAAAGGCCATATATGACAAACACACAGAAAACATCATTCTCAATGGTGAAAAACTGAAAGCATTTCCTCTAAGATCAGGAATGAGACAAGGATGTCCACTCTCACCACTATTATTCAACATAGTTTTGGAAGTCCTAGCCATGGCAATCAGAGAGGAAAAAGAAATAAAGGGAATACAAATTGGAAAAGAAGAAGTAAAACTGTCACTGTTTGCAGATGACATGATACTATACATAGAGAATCCTAAAAATGCCACCAGAAAACTATTAGAGCTAATCAATGAATTTGGTAAAGTTGAAGGATACAAAATTAATGCACAGAAATCTTGTACATTCCTATATACTAATGATGAAATATCTGAAATAGAAATTATGGAAACACTCCCATTTACCATTGCAATTAAAAGAATAAAATGCCTAGGGATAAAACTATGTAGGAAGACAAAAGACCTGTATGCAGAAAACTATAGGACACTGATGAAAGAAATTAAAGATGATACCAACAGATGGAGAGATATACCATGTCCTTGGATTGGAAGAATAAATATTGTGAAAATGACTGTAAAACCCAAAGTAATCTACAGATTCAATGCAATCTCTATCAAATTACGAATGGCATTTTTTACGGAACTAGAACAAAAAATCTTAAAATTTGTATGGAGACACAAAAGACCCCGAATAGCCAAACAGTCTGGAGGGAAGAAAAACGGATCTGGAGGAATCAGACTCCCTGAGTTCAGACTATACTACAAAGCTACAGTAATCAAGACAATGTGGTACTGGCACAAAAACAGAAGCATAGATCAATGGAACAAGATAGAAAGCCCAGAGATGAACCCACACACCTATGGTCAACTAATCTATGACAAAGGAGGCAAGGATATACAATGGAGAAAGACAATCTCTTCAGTAAGTGGTGCTGGGAAAACTGGGCAGCTACATGTAAAAGAAGGAAATTAGAACACTCCTTAACACCATACACAAAAATAAAATAAACTCAAAATGGATTAGAGAACTAAATGTAAGACCAGACACTATAAAACTCTTAGAGGAAAACATAGGAAGAACACTCTTTGACATAATTCACAGCAAGATTTTTTTTTTTTTTTTGAGGTACGTCGGCCTCTAGCTTTTGTGGTCTCTCTGTTGCGGAGCACAGGCTCCAGACACACAGGTTCAGTGGCCATGGCTCGCAGGCCTAGCCGCTCCGCAGCATGTGAGATCTGCCCGGACCGGGGCATGAACCTGTGTCCCCTGCATCATCAGGCGGACTCTCAACCACTATGCCACCAGGGAAGCCCGGCAAGATCTTTTTTGATCCACCTCCTAGAGTAATGGAAATAAAAGCAAAAAAAAACAAATGGGACCTAATGAAACTTCAAAGCTTTTGCACAGCAAAGGAAACCATAAACAAGATGAAAGGACAACCCTCAAAATGGGAGAAATATTTGCAAACTAATCAATGGACAAAGGATTAATCTCCAAAATATATAAACAGCTCATGCAGCTCAATATTAAAAAACAAACAACCCAATCCAAAAATGGGTAGAAGACCTAAACAGACATTTCTCCAAAGCAGACATATAGATAGCCAAGAAACACATGAAAGCTGCTCAATATCACTAATTATAAGAGAAATGCAAATCAAAACTACAATGAGGTATTACCTCACACCAGTTAGAATGGGCTTCATCAGAAAATCTACAAACAACAAATACTGGAGAGGGTGGGGAGAAAAGGGAACTGTCTTGCACTGTTGGTGGGATTGTAAATTGATACAGCCACTATGGAGAACAGTATAGGGGTTCCTTAAAAAACTAAAAATAGAATTACCATATGACCCAGGAATCCCACTACTGGGCTTATACCTAGAGAAAACCATAATTCAGAAAGACACGTGCATCCCAATGTTCACTGCACCACTATATACAATAGTCAGGTCATGGAAGCAACCTAAGTGCCCATCGACAGATGAATGGATAAAGAAGATGTGGTACATATATACAATGGAATATTACTCAGCCATAAAAAGGAATGTGATTGAGTTATTCGTAGAGACGTGGATTGATGTAGAGACTGTCATACAGAATGAAGTAAGTCAGAAAGAGAAAAACAAATATTGTATATTAACGCATATGTGTGGAACCTAGAAAAATGGAACAGATTAACCAGTTTGCAGGGCAGAAATTGAGACACAGATGTAGAGTACCAACGTATGGACACCAAGGGGGGAAAGCGGCGGGTGGGGAGGGGTAGTGGTGTGATGAATTGGGAGATTGTGATTGACATGTATACACTGATATGCATAAAATGGATGACTAATAAGAACCTGCTGTATAAAAAAATAAATTAAATAAAATTCAAAAGTTAAAAAAAAAATTCTTACGAAAAAGAAAAATGATAACAAAACAAACAAAAAAATTGCTACAAGCTTTCTTACTGCTATAATTTTTCATTATACTCAAGTGACAGCCACACCTACTAAGACAGTCTCTTATTTATTCAGGAAGCATTTTTAAAAGCCTACTATGTGTCAGAATCTGTTCCAGGCACTCTTATCAAAAGAAAATATCAACAGATACATATCTCTTTTTCTGTAAGATTAAGTTTTGCATATTTGATTTCTTAAAGAGGGCTCAAAATACATTAATGTGATATACACCAGAAACAGCATTTGCTGAGATAGGCATGTAATGCGTGGATTTATTCACTGTGAATAAGAAGTGAGGAGACCAGAGAAATATCAACCTGGCACCAAGAATCTATACTGGCTGAATGGACCACAAGACCACAAACACAAGCAGAATCAGGAAAGGAAACCGTTCTTAGGTAGCAACACCATACAAGAAAGAGACAGAGCAAAGTACATTTATAAGCATGAAGTTACCATCATACTTCCAGCTGTGATAGGACTATAATTATGGCTGTTTGGTTTAATGTTGTTTTAGGCTTTTCATCTCTTTGTGTGTGCTTCCAAAATTATAATATTAGAAAGTTGAGTCAAACACAAATCTACTGAGCATCATTACAGTCATTGAGTAAAGTATTTTTGCTTCTTCAACAACCACTAAGAACTCTCAAATATCATCTCAATGAATATAACTATTAAAAGTTGGAAGTTTCTAACTCTCCTCCCCACTGGATATTTGACCACCTCACTTTATGCCCCATTCAATAGCACATAACACATTACTGCACTTCTTCATAAATCTGTCTTGTTTAACATGTCATGATCATCTGGAGAGTAGGATCCTTGTCTTATGCAACTTAGTACCCACTATGCATGGCACACAATAGGATTTCCTAAATAAGAAATAAGAAATTTGTATTTGAATTTGATATTTAAGTGATCAAAGTCAGAAAAGCAAATAAGACGAGTATTAGTATATTTTGTTTCAGAAAAATCAAAGTTTGATTTAAAAATATGATATTTCTCATTAGTATGGCTATGGTTCTGTTGGCTAATGTTACAAAGTCTATACCTTTAAATTCTGCCTATATAATTAGTGCTCAGCATGATGCAAAACAAGTCACTCAAACTCTCTGTCCCTTAGCAGTGAAAAATATTCTAATTTACCTTACAGGAAGGTTGGGAAAAAACAACTATGAAGCAAATTATAATATAAAGTCTATATAACGATTAATGGGGAGGACTGACTTATAAAAAGTGATTATAATGAAATAAAATCATTCTGGGTTCAACAGAAACTTAAAACAGAACAAAGCAGCTGTTAGAAACAACTTCGAAGTTATTTCAATTACTATTTATCCTAATAGCATTATATCCAGATCATAGTTGATATTTATTCTTCTAGTTGCTGAATACATTTCTGAGATTACCTGTCTAATATGCCTTATGTTGTAATAATTCATAAATCTTTGAAGTTATTAAGCATATTATTTATTTTAAGATCCACAACTCTGAAACAAGACAATAAATTTATAAGCTAATGAAGAGATATTATTTAAAGTGGGATATATTTGGAGAGCTATAAATATCCAAGGATCTTTGGTACAAATATCAAGTTTCCATAAAAATAGTACAATGAATACCATATTCCCTTTACTTAAACTCACTAATCGTTTTAACATTTTGCCACAAGTACTCTATGTCTGCACACACACACACACACACACACACACTTTTTTTTTGCTGAGCCACTTGAAACTAAACTGTACATATTATAATATTCACCTCTAAATACTAAATACTCCGCCTTGTATTGTCTAAGAAATAGGAAATAAGAACATTCTCCTACATAGCCACACTACCACTAACACACTCAAGAAATAAGCCATTGATACAACTTTAGATAATACAGAGTTTCTTAAGTTACTTGTGGAGAAGGATCAGTATTTCTTATTTCCAGTCAATTGAGAAACAATAGTTTAATGAAATAAAATTTAAAATTATGAAAAATTAGCAGGCACCTATATATAACAAAAATGTCAAATTACTATAGAAATTTCTAATTGCTTACTCAATTTTGTACTTATGTCCTTGTGGAACAATAAATATCAATTCACTGATTGGCACTGCCTTAAGGGCCACACTTTGAATAGCACTATTATGATACTGAGTAAATATTCAAATGTTCCCACGTACCCCACCAAGTACATTTATGATGTGACCCAGTCAAAAATCATGTATCTTTATTCTCCTTTAATCAAAGAAAGTGGCACTTCTTTTTCTTTCTCTCTTTTGACATTTATGGGAATGGTATTTAGAAACCAAGATCTGGGTGCTAGATGTGTTCATAGCTAGTGCATGTTATACTTTTTAGGTAAGCACAAAGGAGCTGACATTTTAAAAATATTCTCCTCTTACTACCCCAACAATTAGATAAAATTGTTTCACACATGGAAATATCAAATATGAACTCTATTAGAAAATATTTACTAATGAGAAATTCTTTTTTTAATTTTTATTTCATATTGGAGTATAGTTGATTTACAATGTTATGTTAGTTTTAGGTATACAGCAAAGTGATTTAGTTATACATATACATATATCTATTCTTTTTCAAATTATTTTCCCATATAGGTTATTACAGAGTATTGAATAGAGTTCCCTGTGCTATACAGTATACAGTAGGTCCTTGTTGATTATCTATTTTATATATAGTAGTGTGTATATGCTAATCCCAACCTCCTAATTGATCCCTCCCCCCAACCTTTCCCTTTTGGTAACCATAAGTTTGTTTTCTAAGTCTGTGAGTCTGTTTCTGTTTCATAAATAAGTTCATTTGTATCATTTTTTAGATTCCACATATAAGTGATAGTGTCTGATATTTGTCTTTCTCTAACTTACTTCACTTAGTATGATAATCTCTAGGTCCATCCATATTGCTGCAAATGGCATTATTTTGTTCTTTTTCATGGCCGAGTAATATTCCATTGTATATATGTACCTCTTCCATTCATCTGTTGATAGACATTTAGGTTGCTTCCATATCTTGGCTATTGTAAATAGTGCTTCAATTAACATTGAGGTGCACATATCTTTTCAAATTATGTTTTTTTCTGGATATGCCCAGTAGTGAGATTACTGGATCATATGACAGCTCTATTTTTGGTTTGTTAAGGAATCTCCAATGCTGTTCTCCATAGTGGCTGTACCAATTCACATTCCTACAAATAGGAGGGTTCCTTTTTCTCCATACCCTCTCCAGCATTTATTATTTGTAGACCTTTTGATGATGGCCATTCTGACTGGTGTGAGGCAATACTTCATTGTAGTTTTGACTTGCGTTTCTCTAACAATTAGCGATGTTGAGCATCTTATCATGTGCTTTTTGGCCATCTGTAGGCCTTCTTTAGAGAAATGTCTATTTAGATCTTCTGCCCATTTTTTGATTGGGTTATTTGGGGGGTTTTGATATTGAGCTGCATGAGCTGTTTTTATATTTTGGAGATTAATCCCTTGTTGGCCCCATCATTTGCAAATATTTTCTCCCATTCTTTGGGTTGTTTTTTTGTTTTATTTATGGTTTCCTTTGCTGTGCAAAAGCTTTTAAGTTTAATTAGGTCCCTTTTTCTTTTAATTTTCATTATTCTAGGAGGTCGATCCAAGAAGATACTCCTGCAATTTATGTCAAAGAGTGTTCTGCCTAGGTTTTCCTCTAAGAGTTTTAAATGAAAATGTCATATGCATTTAAACACTTATAACTATACCAACATTGCCATAGCTTTTGGAAATGAAGTTTATTATTCATAAAGATATACAATCTTGTATATATCTTTTCAGGAGTGATATTTTCACACTTTCCTAATCTCCCCAATAAGAAGTGATGGATCTCTCTTTCCCTACAACCCTAAGATGATGTTGTTTTGTAATATCTTATGATACATAGTACACTGTTTCTTAAGCTGTGAATATTTCTGGCTATTGTTCTTCTAATCTCTTATTTAATTTTCACCTTTGAAAAACATATTCCTTAATTTCTAAAAATATCCACATTCTATATGGAAATGGGAGTAACATTATTTTTTCATAGGATTGATGAAAGGATTGAATTTTCATGGACTAACCTTATAAACTATGACTTTACGTTAAAAAAAAGAGAAATATCCAAGATCTAGTTAGTGGTCTTTTCAATATCCATAAATGTTTGGGATTCTGAGAATACAGAATTCGATCAAGGTTAAAGGTTTTTAGCATAAGGCAGAAAACACATTTACATATCCTGTCAAGTTATGACCTTTAGTCCTACTAATGAAGATAGTTAAATATTCTAAGAGAAATTTTTAAAAATGCAAAATCCAATAAAGTGATCAACTTGGGAAAATTGGCAGACTTCCATGATTCCATCAAGACAGAAGTTAAATTGGAGATTTGTGTTACTTGACCACTGGATTTGTGAAATATAAAGCCTAGGATATAGTCTCTATTAATAAAAATACAGAGTATTTGATAGGGCAGTTAATACAAAGAACACCTTGGACATCTGAAACTCCAGGTTATACAATGGGCCAAATTCTCAGACACTAGGAAACTTCAGTTATCCAAGACAGTAATTTTCTTCCTGGCAGTAAACATCTTTCAAAAGGGATAGAATTGATATTAAATATGGACATGTTTAAAAGTAAATACAGCAGAGACTTCCATTCAGCTCCAATTCTATAAAGAAATGGGAAGTTATAGCTCCTGCACTTATAACAAGAAAACCTGGACAAACTGAGAATCAATTACTGTTCTTTGACCAATAAGAGAACTGAGATTATTGAATAAGCTGCCACCCTGAAATATGGAAAGACAGGCAAAGTCATAAAGATACCATCAATTGAGAGCTGCATATCTAAGGTAGAAGCCAGTGGAGCCATAAAATGGTAGGAACTCATAAAGGGTAATTTTTAATGAATTGCAGGAGGTTGAGTGTGGACTGCAGTGAGAATGAGAAACTGTTGGTGGCCACAGTCATAGGAGGACATCCTCACTTTCATGGACTCATCCTCCAGGTGCTCCTCCAAGTTCCCAAAGTGTCTTGAAGCTCTGAGAGGGGGGAGAGGAAGAGTAATATTGTAAATCATTCCCAAAGCTTTCTCCATAAAAAAGCCTACTCTCCAGAGGTAAGAAATTTGCCAAAGCACAATTCTGAAGTTTTACCCCTACTGGGGGAAAGGAATTCCTCCCGATTCCATGCCTCTTCAACCTTTTAATCTTAGTGAAGCAGGGAGAGAACACAGTCAGCAAGGAAAATATTAAAAGGCTGAAGCCAGGAGAGGAAGTAGGAGTTGGAGGTAGGGGTGGAGGGGCTGAAGGGAGTTACACCACTGGAGAAATGTTCATAAAAGTCACAGAGCCAAGACACAAGCACAGTAAAAAAACTAAGATTGATCAGCTTTAGCTTAAATCATGCAGAAGAAAATAAATAATAAAAACTAGAGCAAAAATCAGTGAAATTGAGAGACGGAGTGGCCACAATGACAGAGTAGGAAGACCCTGAGCTAACCTCGTCCTACAGGCACACCAAAATTACAACTATTGCAGAGTAACTATTGCAGCATTGTTCACAATAGCCAAGATATGGAAGCAGCCCAAATGACCATCAATAAATTAATGGGTAAAAAAGATATATATATATACACATATATATCTTATTATATATATACACACACATATATACTTATATATATATAATGGAGTATTACTCAGCCATAATAAAGAATGAAATCTTGCCATTTGTGACAACATGGATGGACCTAGATGGTATTATGTTAAGTGAAATAAGTTTGACAGAGAAAAACAAATACTGTATGATTTCACTTATATGTGAAATCTAAAAAACAAAACAAATGAGCATACATAACAAAATGGAAACAGAGTTATAGACACAGAGACCAAACAAGTGGTTGCCAGAAAGGAGAGGTGTTGGTGGAGGAAAGAAACAGGTGAAGGAGATTTAGAAGTACAAGCTTCCAGCAATCCCACTCCTGGGCATATATACAGATGTATATCTATAATATAGCACATATCTATAATTTGAAAAGATACTTGCACCCCTATGTTCAGAGAAGTACTATTTACAATAGCCAAGACATGGAAACAACCTAAATGCCTATCAACAGATCAATGGATAAAGATGTGGTGCATATACACAATGGAATGCTACCCAGCCATAAAAAAGAATGAAATAATGCCCTTTGCAGCAACATGGATGGACCTAGTAAGCCAAAGACAAATACCATATGATATCACGTATATGCAGAATCTAAAATATGACACAAATGAGCTTATCTACTAAACAGAAACAGGCTCACAGACATAGAGAACAGACTTGTAGTTGCCAAGGCGGATGGGGGGTGGGGGAGGGGTGGATTGGGAGTTTGGGATTAGCAGATGCAAACTTTTATGTATAGAATGGGTAAACAAGGTCCTGTTATAAAGGACAGGGAACTATATTCAATATCCTATAATAAACTCTAATGTAAAAGAATATAGGGTGGGAAGGAGGCTCAAGAGGGAAGGGATATGGGGATATATGTATACATATACCTGATTAACCTTGTTGTGTGGCAGAAACTAACACAACTCCTGCAGAACACCTACTGAAGGCTGGCAGAAGGCCTCAGACCTCCCAAAAGGCAAGAAACTCCCCACGTACCTGGGTAGGGCAAAAGAAAAAAAGAAAAGACAGAGGCAAAAGAATACGGATGGCACCTGCACCAGTGGGAGAGAGCTGTGAAGGAGGAAAAGTTTCCACACACTAGGAAGCCCCTTCGCAGGCGGAGACTGCGGGAGGCGGAGAGGGGAGCTTCGGAGTGGCGGAGGAGAGCACAGCAACAGGGGTGCGGAGGGCAAAGCGGGGAATTCCCGCACAGAGGATCAGTGCCGACCGGCACTCACCAGCCCGAGAGGCTTGTCTGCTCACCCGCCAGGGCGGGCGGGGCTGTGAGCTGAGCCTCGGGCTTTGGTCGGAGCACAGGGAGAGGACTGGGGTTGGCTGCGTGAACACAGCCTGAAGGGGTTAGTGCACCATGGCTAGCCGGGAGGGAGGCCGGGAAAAGGTCTGGAGCTGCCAAAGAGGCAAGAGACTTTTTCTTCCCTCTTTGTTTCCTGGTGCGCGAGGAGAGGGGTTTAAGAGCGCTGCTTAAAGGAACTCCAGAGACGGGCGCGAGCCGCGGCTAAAAGCGCAAACCCCAGAGGTGGGCGCGAGCCGCGGCTAAAAGCACGGACCCCAGAGACGGGCATGAGACGCTAAGGCTGCTGCTGCCGCCACCAAGGGGCCTATGCGCGAGCACAGGTCACTATCCACACCCCTCTTCTGGGGAGCCTGTGCAGCCCACCACTGCCAGGTTCCGGGATTCAGGGACAACTTCCGCGGGAGAATGCACGGCGGGCCTCAGGCTGGTGCAATGTCACACTGGCCTCTGCCGCCGCAGGCCCGCCCCGCACGCCGTGCCCCTCCCTCCCCCCGGCCTGAGCGCGCCAGAGCCCCCGAATCAGCGGCTCCTTTAACCCCGTCCTGTCTGAGCAAAAAACAGACGCCCTCCAGCGACCTACATGCAGAGGCGGGGCCAAATCCAAAGTTGAGCCCCTGTGAGTTGTGAGAACAAAGAAGAAAAAGGGAAATCTCTCCCAGCAGCCTCAGAAGCAGCGGAATAAAGCTCAGCAATCAACTTGATGTTCCCTGAATCTGTGGAATACATGAACAGACAACGAATCATCCCAAATTGAGGAGGTGGACCTCGAGAGCAAGATCTATGATTTTTTCCCCTTTTCCTCTTTTTGTGAGTGTGTATGTGTATGCTTCTGTGTGAGATTTTGTCTGTATAGCTTTGCTTCCACCATTTGTCCTAGGGTTCTATCTGTCCCTTGTTTTTTGTTGTTGTTGTTTTTAAATTTTTTTAAATTAATTTTAATAACTTTATTATACCTTACTTTTCTTTCTTTCTTTCCTTCTTTCTTTCTTTCTTTCTTTCTTTCTTTCTTTCTTTCTTTCTTTCTTTCCTTCCTTCCTTCCTTCCTTCCCTCCTTTAGACAACGAATCATCCCAAATTGAGGAGGTGGACTTTGAGAGCAAGATTTATGATTTTTTCCCCTTTTCCTCTTTTTGTGAGGGTGTATATGTATGCTTCTGTGTAAGATTTTGTCTGTATAGCTTTGCTTCCACCCTTTGTCCTAAGGTTCTATCCGTCCCTGTTTTGTTTTTTCTAAATAATTATTTTTTAATTCAATAACTTTATTATACTCTATTTTATTTTACTGTATCTTCTTTTTTTCTTTCTTTTTTCCTTCCTTCCATCCTTCCTTCCTTCCTTCCTCTCTCCCTCCCTCCCTCCTATCTTTCCTTCTTGCCTTCTTTCCTTCTTTCCTCCTTCCTTCCTTTCTACCTTCCTTCCTTCCTTCCTTCCTTCCTTCCTTCCTTCCTTCCTTCCCTCCTTTCTTTCTTTCTTTCTTTATTCCTACTTCTACTAATTCTCTCTACTTTTTCTCCCTTTTATTCTGACCCGTGTGGATGAAGGGCTCTTGGTGCTTCAGTCAAGAGTCAGTGCTCTGCCTCTGAGGTGGGAGAGCCAACTTCAGGAACTGGTCAACAAGAGACCTCCCAGCTCCACATAATATCAAACAGTGAAAATCTCCCAGAGACCTCCATCTTAACACCAGCACCAAGCTTCACTCAACGACCAGCAAGCAACAGTGCTGGACAACCTATGCCAAACAACTAGCAAAACAATAACACAGCCCTACCCATTAGCAGAGACGCTGCCTAAAATCATAATAAGTCCACAGACACCCCAAAACACACCACCAGACGTGGACCTGCCAACTAGAGAGAAAAGATCCAGCCCCATCCACCACAACACAGGCACTAGTCCCCTCCACAAGAAAGCCTACACAACCCACTGAACCAACCCTAGCCACTGGAGACAGACACCAAAAACAATGGGAACTACGAACCTGCAGCCTGCAAAAAGGAGGCCCCAAACACAGTAAGATAAGCAAAATGAGAAGACGGAAAAACACACAGCAGATGAAGGAGCAAGATAAAAATGCACCAAACCTAACAAATGAAGAGGAAATAGGCAGTCTACCGGAAAAAGAATTCAGAATAATGATAGTAAAGATGATCCAAAATCTTGGAAACAAAATGGACAAAATTCAAGGAACATTTAACAAGGACCTAGAAGAAATAAAGATGAAACAAGCAATGATGAACAACACAATAAATGAAATTAAAAATACTCTAGATGAGATCAATAGCAGAATAACTGAGGCAGAAGAACGGATAAGTGACCTGGAAGATAAAATAGTGGAAATAACTACTGCAGAGCAGAATAAAGAAAAAAGAATGAAAAGAACTGAGAACAGTCTCAGAGACCTCTGGGACAACATTAAACACACCAACATTTGAATGATAGGGGTTCCAGAAGAAGAAGAGAAAAAGAAAGGGACTGAGAAAATATTTGAAGAGATTATAGTTGAAAACTTCCCTAATATGGGAAAGGAAATAGTTAATCAAGTCCAGGGAGCACAGAGAGTCCCATACAGGATAAATACAAGGAGAAATACGCCAAGACACATACTAATCAAACTGTCAAAAATTGAATACAAAGAAAGCATATTAAAAGCAGCAAGGGCAAAACAACAAATAACACACAAGGGAATCCCCATAAGGTTAATAGCTGATCTCTCAGCAGAAACTCTGCAAGACAGAAGGGAGTGGCAGGACATACTGAAAGTGATGAAGGAGAAAAACCTGCAACCAAGATTACTCTACCCAGCAAGGATCTCATTCAGATTTGATGGAGAAATTAAAACCTTTACAGACAAGCAAAAGCTGACAGAGTTCAGCACCACCAAACGAGCTTTACAACAAATGCTAAAGGAACTTCTCTAGGCAAGAAACACAAGAGAAGGAAAAAAACTATAATAACGAACCCAAAACAATTTAGAAAATGGGAATAAGAACATACATATAGATAATTACCTTAAATGTAAATGGACTAAATGCTCCCACCAAAAGACACAGATTGGCTGAATGGATACAAAAACAAGACCCATATATATGCTGCCTACAAGAGACCAACTTCAGACCTAGAAACACATACAGACTGAAGGTAAGGGGATAGAAAAAGATATTCCATGCAAATGGAAACCAAAAGAAAGCTGGGGTAGCAATTCTCTTATCAGACAAAATAGACTTTAAAATAAAGACTATTAGAAGAGACAAAGAAGGACACTACATAATGATCAAGGGATTGATCCAAGAAGAAGGTATAACAATTATAAATATTTATGCACCCAACAGAGGAGCACCTCAATACATAAGGCAAATACTAACAGCCATAAAAGGGGAAATCAACAGTAACGCATTCATAGTAGGGAACTTTGACACCCCACTTTCACCAATGGACAGATCATCCAAAATGATAATAAATAAGGAAACGCAAGCTTTAAATGATACATTAAACAAGATGGACTTAATTGATACTTATAGGACACTCCACCCAAAAACAACAGAATACACATTTTTCTCAAGTGCTCATGGAACATTCTCCAGGATATCCTGGGTCACAAATCAAGCCTTGGTAAATTTAAGAAAATTGAAATTGTATCAAGTATCTTTTCTGACCACAACGCCATGAGACTAGATATCAATTACAAGAAAAGATCTGTAAAAACTACAAACACATGGAGGTTAAACAATACACTACTTAATAACGAAGTGATCACTGAAAAAGTTAAAGAGGAAATAAAAAAAAATACCTAGAAGCAAATGACAATGGAGACACAACGACCCAAAACCTATGGCATGCAGCAAAAGCAGTTCAAAGAGGGAAGTTTATAGCAATACAAGCCTACCTTAAGAAGCAGGAAACATCTCGAATAAACAACCTAACCTTGCACCTCAAGCAATTAGAGAAAGAAGAACAAAAAAAAAAACCCAAAGTTAGCAGAAGGAAAGAAATCATAAAAATCAGATCAGAAATAAATGAAAAAGAAATGAAGGAAACAATAGAAAAGACTAATATAACTAAGAGCTGGTTCCTTGAGAAGATAAACAAAATTGATAAAGCATTAGCCAGACTCATCAAGAAAAAGATGGAGAGGACTCAAATCAATAGAATTAGAAATGAAAAAGGAGAAGTAACAACTGACACTGCAGAAATACAAAAGATCATGAGAGATTACTACAAGCAACTCTATGCCAATAAAATGGACAACCTGGAAGAAATGGACAAATTTTTAGAAATGCACAACCTGCCAAGACTGAACCAGGAAGAAACAGAAAATATGAACAGACCAATCACAAGCACTGAAATTGAAACTGTGATTAAAAATCTCCCAACAAACAAAAGCCCGGGACCAGATGGCTTCCCAGGTGAATTCTATCAAACATTTAGAGAAGAGCTAACAACTATCCTTCTCAAACTCTTCCAAAATACAGCAGAGGGAGGAACACTCCCAAATTCATTCTACGAGGCCACCATCACCTTGATACCAAAACCAGACAAGGATGTCACAAAGAAAGAAAACTACAGGCCAATATCACTGATGAACATAGATGCAAAAATCCTCAACAAAATACTAGCAAACAGAATCCAACAGCACATTAAAAGGATCATACACCATGATCAAGTGGGGTTTATTCCAGGAATGCAAGAATTCTTCAATATACGCAAATCTATCAATGTGATAAACCATATTAACTAATTGAAGGAGAAAAAATATATGATCATCTCAATAGATGCAGAGAAAGCTTTCGACAAAATTCAACACCCATTTATGATAAAAACCCTGCAGAAAGTAGGCATAGAGGGAACTTTCCTCAAATAATAAAGGCCATATATGACAAGCCCACAGCCAACATAATCCTCAATGGTAAAAAACTGAAAGCATTTCCACTAAGATCAGGAACAAGACAAGGTTGCCCACTCTCCCCACTCTTATTTGACATAGTTTTGGAAGTTTTAGCCACAGCAATCAGAGAAGAAAAGGAAATAAAAGAAATCCAAATCAGAAAAGAAAAAGTAAAGGTGTCACTGTTTGCAGATGACATGATACTACACATAGAGAATCCTGATGATGCTACCAGAAACCTACTAGAGCTAATCAATGAATTTGGTAAAGTAGCAGGATACAAAATTAATGCACAGATATCTCTGGCATTCCTATATACTAATGATGAAAAATCTGAAAGTGAAATCAAAAAAACTCTCCCATTGCAACGAAAGGAATAAAATATCTAGGAATAAACCTACCTACGGAGACAAAAGACCTGTATGCAGAAAATTATAAGACACTGATGAAAGAAATTAAAGATGATACAAATAGATGGAGAGATATACCATATTCTTGGATTGGAAGAATCAACATTGTGAAAATGCCTCTACTACCCAAAGCAATCTATAGATTCAATGCAATCCCTATCAAACTGCCACTGCCATTTTTCACAGAACTAAAACAAAAAATTTCACAATTTGTATGGAAACAAAAAAGACCCCAAATAGACAAAGCAATCTTGAGAACGAAGAATGGAACTGGAGGAATCAGGCTTCCTGACTTCAGACTATACAACAAAGCTACAGTAATCAAGACAGTATGGTACTGGCACAAAAACAGAAAGATAGATCATTGGAACAGGATAGAAAGCCCAGAGATAAACCCACGCACATATGGACACCTTATCTTTGATAAAGGAGGCAGGAACATACAGTGGAGAAAGGACAGCCTCTTCAATAAGTGGTGCTGGGAAAACTGGACAGGTACATGTAAAAGTATGAGATTAGATCACTCCCTAATACCATACACAAAAATAAGTTTAAAATGGATTAAAGACCTAAATGTAAGGCCAGAAACTATCAAACTCTTAGAGAAAAACATAGGCAGAACACTCTATGACATAAATCACAGCAAGATCCTTTTTGACCCACCTCCTACAGAAATGGAAATAAAAACAAAAATAAACAAATGGGACCTAATGAAACTTAAAAGCTTTTGCACAGCAAAGGAAACCATAAACAAGATGAAAAGACAACCCTCAGAATGGGAGAAAATATTTGCAAATGAAGCAACTGACAAAGGATTAATTTCCAAAATTTACAAGCAGCTCATGCAGCTCAATAACAAAAAAACAAACAACCCAATCCCAAAATGGGCAGAAGACCTAAATAGACATTTCTCCAAAGAAGATATACAGACTGCCAACAAACACATGAAAGAATGCTCAACATCATTAATCATTAGAGAAATGCAAATCAAAACTACAATGAGATATCATCTCACACTAGTCAGAATGGCCATCATCAAAAAATCTAGGGACAATAAATGCTGGAGAGGGTGTGGAGAAAAGGAACACTCTTGCACTGCTGGTGGGAATGTGAATTGGTTCAGCCACTGTGGAGAACAGTATGGAGGTTCCTTAAAAAACTACAAATAGAACTGCCATATGACCCAGCAATCCCACTACTGGACATATACCCTGAGAAAACCAAAATTCAAAAAGAGTCATGTACCAAAATATTCATTGCAGCTCTATTTACAATAGCCTGGAGATGGATACAACCTAAGTGTCCATCATCAGATGAATGGATAAAGAAGATATGGCACATATATACAATGGAATATTACTCAGCCATAAAAAGAAACGAAATTGAGCTTTTTGTAATGAGGTGGATAGACCTAGAGTCTGTCATACAAAGTGAAGTAAGTCAGAAGGAGAAAGACAAATACCACATGCTAACACATATATATGGAATTTAAGAAAAAAAAATGCCATGAAAAACCTAGGGGCAAGACAGGAATAAAGACATAGACCTACTCGAGAACGGAGTTGAGGATATGGGGAGGGGGAAGGGTGAGCTGTGACAGGGCGAGAGAGAGGCATGGACATATATACACTAACAAACGTAAGATAGATAGCTAGTGGGAAGGAGCCGCATGGCACAGGGATATCGGCTCGGTGCTTTGTGACTGCCTGGAGGGGTGGGATAGGGAGGGTGGGAGGGAGGGAGATGCGAGAGGGAAGAGATATGGGAACATATGTATATGTATAACTGATTCACTTTGTTATAAAGCAGAAACTAACACACCATTGTAAGGCAATTATACCCCAATAAAGATGTTAAAAAAAAAAAAAAGAAATAGTACCGAGTCTCCACAATCACCTCCAGAAGATAAAAATGGGCTAAGTGCTCTCTCTAACTCATTCTATGAGGCTAGTATTACTTTAATACAAAATGAGATAAAAAACATTACAAGAAAAGAAAATTATATACCAATATTTCTTATGAACATAGATAAATCCTCAAGGAAATATAAGCAAATCAAATCAAAGAAATTGATATATAAAAATAATTATATAGCGTGACCAGGTGGTATTTATTCCAGGTATGCCAGGCTGGTTCAACATTTAAAAATCAGTCAATGTAGGGCTTCCCTAGTGGCGCAGTGGTTGGGAGTCCGCCTGCCGATGCAGGGGACACGGGTTCGTGCCCCGGTCTGGGAAGATCCCGCATGCTGCGGAGCAGCTGGGCCCGTGGGCCATGGCCGCTGGGCCTGCGCGTCCGGAGCCTGTGCTCCACAACAGGAGAGGCCGCAGCAGTGAGAGGCCTGCGTACCGCAAAAAAAAAAAAAAAAAAAAAAAATCAGTCAGTGTAATCTTCCATATCAATAAAATAAAGAAGAAAAATCATATGACCATATGAATTAATGCCAGCAAAAACACTTGACAAAACCCAACACCTGTTCATGATAAAAATATTCAGGAAACTATAAACAGAGGAAAATGTCCTCAATTTGATAAAGACCATCTACAAAAACTATATAGCTAACATAATATATATATATAATATATAATATATATATATATATATATATATATATATATATATATAGCTAACATAATACTTAATGGTTCCCTAAGATTGGGAACAAGGCAAGGATGTCCTCTCTCTCTTCTATTATATCTCATGATGGTTTTAATATGCATTTCTCTAAAGGTTAATATTGTTAAACATATTTCCATGTGTTTATTTGCCATTTATATGTCTTCTTTGATGAAGTGTTCTGTTCTTTCACCCACTTTCTAATCAGATTTTTTGTTTTTTTACTCTTGAGTTTAGAGAGTTTCATGTATATTCTTAAAGTAATTATTTACCAAATATATTATTTGAAAATATATTCTCCCATTTGGTGGCTTGCCTTTTCATTGTCTTAACAGGGTCATTCACAGAGCAAAGGTTTTTAATTTTGAGGAAGTCCAATTTATCAATTTTTTTTATGGATTATGCCTTTGATATCATGCCTAAGAATTTGTCAACTAACACAAAGTCATAAAGATTTTCTACTATATTGTCTTCTAAAATTTTTGTAGTTTTCTCTCTTACACTTAGGTCATAATAATCCATTTTGAGTTCAGTTTTCCATAATATGTGAGGATAGGCTAAGGGTTATTCTTTTGACTATTGACATCCAATTATTCCAACACCATTCCTTAAAAAGACTGTCTTTCCTCCATTGAATTACTTTGCATCTTTGTCAAAAACTGTAACTTCAGTTTAACATATAGAATCTTAATAAGTGTTCAATTTAAAATACAGGGCCAAAGCAAGTATGTGGCATATTGGAATATTCAAGAGAACTTTGGCTTGTTACATTTAAAAGAATTTTTTCAGGGGGAGGGAAATTATATTTTTCTTACTTTTTTTCCTTTTCTTTTTTCCTTTTATTCAGTTTTAGTGTGATGTGTCATGTCCTATTAACAAACAGGAATTATAAACATTTAAGGTGTACAACTTGATGATTTGATAGGTCCTCGAAAGTTTTGTTAATCAGATAATTGACTAAAGGGAAATTAATCATATTAAATGTATAAATTCAGTTTAAAATGTTAAAAAGTGATTAACTAAATGTGTAAATGATACCAAATACTATTAAAGTCCCCTCAAAGTGATTGCTAAAATTTTCTAGACATATCAATAGAATAACTATTCACAAAAGCTGTAATTACCTACTTAAAGATGAAGTTATGTCATTTGAATTTATAAGTTTGGTAAACTGAATTTTAAAAACAAAAGTAACATCTATTAGAACATCTAATATTAAAAAAAAAATATGGCAGTACCAAATTCTCGAGATGATGAAGAGAAACTGAATTCTTCATATATTGCTATTGGGAATGTAAAATGATACAACCACTCTGGAGAAGAGCTTGGCAGTCACTTACAAAACTAAATATGCATTTACCATATGATGCAGCAATTCTACCCTTGCATGTTTATCCAAAAGAAATGAAAACTTAGGTTCATGTAAAAACTTGAATACAAATGCTCACAGCATGTTTATCTGTAGTAGCGAAAAACTAGAAACAATCCAAATGTCCTTCAACTGATGACTGGTTAAACAAGTTGTGATACATCCATACCATGGAATATTACCTAACATCAAAAAAGGAATGAACTATTGATAGATGCAACAACTTGGATGAATCTCAAGGGAATTATGCTGAGTTTTAAAAAAAAGCCAACCATAAAAGATTACATGTAGCAAACTTTCATTCATATAACATTATTGAAATGACAAAATTATAGAGATGTAGAACGGATTAGTAGTTGCCAAGAGTTAGGGACTGGGAGCATGAATAGACAGGGAGACAATATAGGTGGCAGCATGGAGAATCCTTACAGTCCTGGAACTGTCTGTATCTTGACGTGGTGGCAGTCACACAAATCAACACATGTGATACAACTGCATAGAACTATATACACACACATGCCAATGAGTGCATGTAAAACGTGAAATTTGAGTAAGATCAAAAGATTGTATCAGCATCCTGTTGTCTTATTGAATTCTAGATTTACAAGATGTTAAGACTGACAGAAACCGGGTGAAGTATACCCAGAATTTCTCTGTATTATTCCTTAGAACTGCATGTGAATCTACAATTAAAGTTTTAAAAATATAATTAAAAAGAAAAGTAAATCTCTGAATAGTCCCTTCTGTATACACACAAACACACATACACACAAAATCCCTTATGGGCATCAAAAGAAAAAAAAAAAAACCCGTACACTAGCATAAAAACTACAGAAATTATTTAGAACAATGGATAAAAATATATTATTCATGGGCTTCCCTGGTGGCGCAGTGGTTGAGAGTCCACCTGCCAATGCAGGGGACACGGGTTCGTGCCCCGGTCCAGGAAGATCCCACATGCCGCAGAGTGGCTGGGTCCGTGAGCCATGGCGGCTGAGCCTGCACGTCCGGAGCCTGTGCTCCGCAACGGGAGAGGCCACAGCAGTGAGAGGCCCGCGTACCGCAAAAAAATAAAAAAAAATATATATATATTATTCATTTAATAGATTATATCCGCTACTGCTATCACTGTTACTACTATTGCTGTAATGCCTGATACTCTTCCTTCAGATATCTTCATGGCTAACTTCCTCACTTTATTTAAGTATGAGAATTTTAACACAGAAAACATCACTTCTTTGACCAACCTATCTCAACTAACCCCGCCCTGTCTTTCCACCCTTTATTGTTCCCCATTCCATCCCTTTTTCCTGATTTACTTTTCTTCTTAGCACTTGTGATCAAATGAAATATTGCATATATATGTTTATTCTCAATCCCCCTCCTTCTCCTACAGAAGGCAAGCTCTACAAGAGCAGGGTTTCATCTGGTTTTGCTCACTCTTGTGTTCCCAGTTCTTACAAAGTGCGTGATATGGTAGAGGCTCAGGGACTATTTATTATATAAGCAAATGTTGCAATAAACTGATGAGTGAATGCTGATGTTAAATATAATGATGCAAAAGTTAGTTTTTCTCTATTTTTAAGTAACAGCTTCTGATGTATGAGAATGCTAGAGAAGATGTCTTAGAAATCTCTTACCAAATTTTTATTAAAATACTCATAAAACTATTTGAAAAGAATCTCCTATGCACTTCAATGACAAAAAAAAATAAGGTAATGCTGCTTTCTTCTAGAATTTAACACAATTTTCCTTATGCCTTATTCGTGAATTAGAACCCCTTTTGGAACCTGCTCTCTCTTTTTTTTTTTTTTTTTTTTTTTGCGGTACACAGCCCTCTCACTGTTGTGGCGTCTGCCGTTGCGGAGCACAGGCTCTGGACGCGCAGGCTCAGCGGCCATGGCTCATGGGCCCAGCCGCTCCGCGGCATGCGGGATCTTCCCAGACCGGGGCACGAACCCGTGTCCCCTGCATCGGCAGGCGGACTCCCAACCGCTGCACCACCAGGGAAGCCCAGGTCCTTTAATTTTAACAAACTGTCTCAAACTCATAAATAGCACAGAGAAGCCTGACAGGTCCTAAATGGTTACTTCAATTTATTTTAGTCATTAAAAATAAACTTCTAAGTAATGAAAACAAGAAAAGATAACTCAATCAGGAATTGAAACTTCAAGATCTTCTGGAGCACCTACTACTTTTATGCCTTGGTCAGTGTACTTCCTGAGCTTCTGTTCCTTCATCTGAAATTGGAATAATAAATAATAGCTGTTTTACTTCTTCAACAGGATGTTATCATAAGCAGATAATTTGTTTACTACAAATATTATAGCAACATAAGCTAGCCTTATTATAACAATTGGATATTTCCTAAATAGAAACATTCCAATGTATTCTGTTTTCTTCTTAATATGTGTGAATTGCTTTGCTCTCGGAAATGGGTGGAATGATCAGTAGTGAAATAATCAGAAGTGAAAACCAAAGTCAAAATTTACTGTTACAACTGACTCATTCAGGCTTATCAGAATATCCACCAAGCATTAAAAAACAAAACAAAACAAATTACCTGTTAACATTTGAAAAAAAAAAAAGACAACTTGTGAGAGTTTTTCTTTTTTAACCAAAATTAGCAAACATGAGACGTAAGTTATCTGAAAACAAAAGCACCTCAAAGCTTTTCTTTTAATGAGCATAAAAGACATTGCTGGGGTTAGATACTTCAAAAACTATTGAAATGAGTTTAGTGTTAAAAGAAGTTTTTCTTTGAAGATTACTGCTTTTATTCAGATTCAGATAAAATTGTTTATTTTAGTTAGACAATGAATTTCTTCCTTAAGAGTAATTTCCCTGTGAAGTAATTTTTATCTGTGGCAATTTATACCTAATGTTAGAACAGAATGATAACAGAGGCAATTTGTTCTAGGTTTTCCTGGCATGGTTCCCTCAAGCTGGGAGTCCTTGAATGCCCAATAAAGTGCTAGGGTAACTGAGGGCAGAAGAAGTAAAAGCTTGACCCCTGCTGCCTGCACCTCCAACCCTTTTCCATTTCCCTATCTCCCTCCCTCCCCATCTGCTCCCTAATAGCGCTGCTCTAGGTACGGATATGAGCATTGCAATAAGTGTTCAGGTGTGTAATTCTTCCTTAAGGATGAACCTCCATTCTAAGGGGTCTTCAATTCATTGGAGAGCAAATGTTTTTGGGCAAAGTGACCTCTGGAGCTCCTTGCCTGTTAAAATCTCACTCCCCCACACCCCACTGCCCCTTCTTGTTTACAGCGTTCACTCACAAGGCCTCAGCCCTGCCTTTCCTGCGCTCTCATCTTGATTTACGCAGACATCTTTGTAAAACAGCATAACAAAACAAAGTAGAATTTTTATTCAGGTAGATTTAAACAAAGCAAATATTGAAAGCTGATAATGGTATACCCCCAAATATTTCCTAAAAATATTTCCTAATAATGGGGAAATTATATTATATATAATATGTGTAAATATACATATACACACATACATATACATATCTTTGGAAGATATATATATCTTCAGATAAAGATTAATAATTTTGAAATGAGAGTTAAATAACAATAGTATTAGTAATGAAGTATGATAGTTCAATTGAACATGGAAATGTTTAGAGTGGTTTTGACAGAATTATACAATTTTAGTATTAAAAAGTCATTCAAAATTATCATCACATCTTGCACATGAAGACCCTGAATGATGAAAATCAGAACAAGAGTTGAGGTCTCTTCACTCCTGGCCCATCGCCTGTATGTGTGTGTGTGTGTGTGTGTGTGTGTGTGTATGTGTTTTACACAAGATCGCACACCTCTTAGGTTTTATTATAAATCTTATTGGGAAATATTTGTTGAAATTGTCGATCTGAGACCTAACTGGGCCATTGTAACTCCCTTAAGAATCAAGAGAGATGAACAAGACCGAAGGCGCCTGGTTCCTTCCTCCTGCTGACTGCATCTTCCCCATAGTATAACTGCTGACACCCATCTTGGTCCCTTCACCACCTCAGGAGTCTCGGCTCAGAGTTTTGACAGGAACTAGAGGACCCCATTTTCCCTTCAAGTTGTAGCACTAACTACTCCAGCCGCCTAATTACTGGGTGTGCTTCACTGCTTTACTCCCTGTCCCTCAACCACTGTATCCCCTAAGTCTGGCTAAGCATGTAGGCCTTGGTCCCTGTGTTCTGGAATCAGCCAAATAAGTTTCTCCACAGAAAAAACAAACTTCAGCTTCTCATTAGTGATCCCACTGCCATTCCCATACATAATGCAGCTTCTTAGAGTAACTGGGCCAGGTGCCACCTAAACACCATGATTGTCATCTCGCAGGGGCAGGGGACCTCTGTGCTGCTGCCCACATGTTGCTACTCTACCCAGGGATTGAGACACTCCTGGTACTTCAGGCTGGAGATACCCACTAAACAGGAAACTTTGGGTCCTGAGGGAGATTCATCTTTAAACCCTGAGGAGAAGCCCAAGTCTCCAAGGCAATTTGATTTTCCCTCCTGTTATGAGAGACATGGCCCAATACAAAACAGAGGCCCTATGAAAGGCCATCACCCTGAGGGAACTTAAATTCTTCAACTCAGGATTCCACCTTACTCTTCTCCCCTCCCCCACCCACCTTCCGCTCAGCCCTGGAGCCCAAGGAATAGTCTAATAAATGAATATTTACAAATCTCTTTGTTCAACTAAGTTCTTCATGTGATAATGGTATAAAATTGGCTTCAGGAATAATAAACAGCCATTTTAAGTAAATTTTTTTTTCATTTATATGTCAGATGTATTTTGATATCTCTTTTCATTATTTACTTATGTATTCAGAAATGTTGCACAAATAATATGAAATTGTACATTGGGAAAACTAAGAGAAATTAAACCTAAAACTGTAACCACATTTAATTTGTTACCAGGGGAAATAAAGGAAATCAAGTCGTAGGAATAAAATTCCCTGAATTTAAACTCCAACTCTACCTAAACTTTGCTTGCTCTGTGACCTGGGCAAGCTATTTAACTTAACTGAACCTAGTTGTTGTCAAGTGTAAAGTGGAGATAATAATAGTACCTACTGCACGGAGTTGTTCTGTAAATAAGTTGTTGCATGAAAAATACGTAGCACACTATCTGGCATGCATGAGCTTGTAGGAAATGTGCACTACATTTCTAAAAAGAGTATGGAGGCGAGTATTTCAATTATAAAGAAATGGCTGTTAACTAAACAATCCAAATGTCCTTCAGTGCTTGAATGATTTAAAAAGTTGTGGTCCATCATATGGAATACTACTCAGCAATAAAAAAGAATAAACTATTGATAGAAACAGCAATGTGATTGATCTCGAAGGAATAATGCTGAGTAAAAAAGCCAATCACATAGTCTTACATACTGTATGATTCCACTTACGTGACATTCTTGAAATGACAAAATAATAAAAATGGAGAAAAGACTAGAGCTTTCCAAAGGATGGGGAGGACAAGGAAGTAAAGTGATTTTGGCTATAAAAAGATAGCAAAAGAGATCCTTGTGATGTGAATATTCTGTATCTTGACTGTGGGTGGTCGCACAAATCTACAGATAAGATAAAACTGCGGAGAACTAAATACACACATTGACACACAAATGAGTGCATGTAAGATTGATGAGATCTGAATAAGGTCTGTAGATTGTATCAATGTCAATTTCCTGGTTGCATTATTGTAGCGTAATTATGCAAGACGTTGCCTTTGGGGGAAATTGAGTGAAAAGTCCATGAAGTCTTTGTATTATTTTGTGGAACTGTATGTGAATCTGCAGTTATCTCAAAAAAAAAAGTTTAAAAAATGAAAAATGCTGGGCTTCCCTGGTGTTGCAGTTGTTGAGAGTCCGCCTGCTGATGCAGGGGACGCGGGTTCATGCCCCGGTCCAGGAAGATCCCACATGTCGCGGAGCGGCTGGGCCCGTGAGCCATGGCCGCTGAGCCTGCACATCCGGAGCCTGTCCTCTGCAACGGGAAAGGCCACAACAGTGAGAGGCCCGTGTATCACACACACACAAAAAATAATAAAATAAAATAAAAATGAAAAATGCTAAAATAATTTTCTGGGGCTCTCCTTTGGTCTTTTGTTATTCAAAAAGGACACCTAAGAAAAATCTCCAAATTAAAAAAAAAAATGGATTGGTAAAAGTTTATTTTAAAGTTATTGAAAATCCTTTAAAAATATAAGCTTAGAAGTGATAGGTAAATAGATGCCTTCGTCAACTATATTTTTCTTTTGAAAAGGAAGGAGTAAAATCAGTCACTCATTGACAATTGCAATACTACATAGATTGAGTTTTGTTAGTTATTGCTGACTTTTCTTATTTTCTGCCACCAAGTCCAAAAATAGCACATCCTAGACTTCTCACATCTATTATCTAGGTGTCTAAGATCAGTTCTGCTTGGGAACTTTACACACACACACATACACACACACACACACACACACAAATAAAGGGAAGTCAGCCAGAAGTTAGGAGGAAGTGGGAGCAGGAAACAGATTTTGTTTGTAGATGTCTTTCCTGCCCTTCCCACCTCATTTACTTTTAATGTAATTTCTTCTTTGGTCTTCACTTCCCCAAGTTATTTACCAGTTTCTAAGCCTGGGTTGTGTAAGTCATCGGGGAAGGAAATGCTGACTACTGATGTTTACCTGAGTAGCATCAGCCAGGCTGAAGTAACATGTACCCCTGTCCTGTGAGTATTCTAGAGAGCCTGGCATTTGCCTCAGTGCTGTTTGCTGGACAACTTCTATTCCCTTGCTGCTGTGATGTTCTGCATTATTAAACATTCACCCATTTGTTTACAAGTTTTCCATCTCATCTATGACAACAGCAAAAGATCTCTGTATGTCCCTATCTCCTGCAAGTCCTTTATTCAAGCAGTCATAGACAGGCTGGTGCCATGAAACCCTCAAAGCCTCCACTGCCAACATCTCATTGACAATAACAAACTGTGTACATCACTGTTGAAAAACAGGAGGAAATGTGCTGTTAGTTTAGAAAGAAGAAATCACTGTCCTAACTTTTCAACTTTCAATTCATGGAATTCAAAATGCCTACTAGAACAGGGTTTTTCAAACTACTTGAATTGAAGAACAACTTGCAGACTGATACATCTGTAAAATTCAATAAAATAAATTGTTGGAAAAGTGAAAAGGAAAAACATAAAGATATAAAAAAATACAGCCTCAAAATGTTACTACTAAATTAACCTAGAATTATTCTGTCAAATTGCTATAAAAATTCTCTCTCAATTTCTGTATTAATTTCAGTATAAATATTTTATAAGCCAGCACTGGTCCACCAACTACATTTTGAGTAGCACTGAACTAGAGGACATTCTGTCATCTGGTCATCCTTCCTCATTTCCTTAATCCTTTTCAATACTCACATTTAGACCACTCCTCTCCACTTTCTTTCCTCTGCTGCTGCTCTTGGCAAAGATAGACTATTTGAAAAAGCCCTCATATCTGCGTGATCCTCCACATGTGTGTATTGTCTCACTTAGTAAAAAAAAAATTGCAGGTCCGGATTTATTAAGCTTGATGTTTGACCTTTACTCTCTCAATGGTTAAAAGGACTCTGTAAGGCAGTAATTATTTCAGGGAAATCAAAGTAAGTCAACTTGTAAGTTGCAGGACCAGACATTGAATCCGGATTTTTTTTCAAAACCTGAATGTTTTCTACAACATATCCATCTTCTACTATCATGTTCTAAGATGATTACTGTGCCTATGTAAATCAATTTGATGTGCATTTTCTAGCATAAAGAGCTCAGTATTTTTTTAGAGTTCCTTCCATTGCTATTTAATTATTCATTTATGTATTTCTTTTCTCCCCCAGAGAAAGCATACTCTCTTCGAAGGCAGAGGTTTTGCCTATTAACTTTTCATATTTTCCACAGCATCTAGCACAAGACATAAATCAACATTCAGTCAATATGAAATAAGGAAACAAGCATTAGTTCTCTTATTGTTAGTTGAAAACATATATGCATAATATAATATTTTCAGAGAGAACTGAAATAATACTTCAAAGCAAAAACAATATTTTAAATACAGAAAGAAAAATATAACAACATAATTTTAATTCTCTTTAATGATTAAAAAGGCCTTCCAACATCTTAGAAATCAGTTTTTATTGCCTTGGCAAAATATATGTACCAGAGCAATTACAGTTATTTGCTTTTTCCTTAATTTGGACTATCATAGTTATTTAACAAAGCATTCTGGAGGACCCTAAAGACAGGGCTGAATTACCCCTGGTTAATAAGGACCCTTAGTCAATAACAAGAATACCCGAGCTGTTAGACCAACCTCAAGAAGCAACTGATGACCCAAGTTGGATAGTTTTACAATGTACACTGCCATCTTGGACTTGCTTCTAAGTTGACAGAATCTCTACATCTGCTTTAAAAGCTTTCTACTTTTTATTTTGCCAAAGCCTCTTTAAATATTGCCTATGCGTACTGAAGCTTTTTCAAACAAATCAGAGCTTTTTATATCTTTAAAGCAGCTGTGAAGACTTTACATTTTCACAAAGGGAATAAAAGATGGAGGCTATAAAGAGTGGCTTATGGGAGTCTTTGTACTTACAAATAAAATGTCTTAATAAGCTTATTAATATATACAAAATAATGGGAAATGATAAAAACCACAAAAAATAATTTACTATCTTGACCAGTGTACTTATATCAATGGATTCTGTCTACTCCTGTGAAGAAAAAAATAATAATAATTAACACTAATGCTCTAAGATCTCACACATTAGAAAACTATATACTTATGTTCCTAATTTAGGTTCTAGGCACATTTTAATGGATCGGGTTGATATATAATTATATAATTTCAGTTTTTTCTAATATTCTAGGCTAGCTTGAAAGTTACAAATTATAATATATACCAAAGGTAAGTAAGTTTGTAAAATTTATGATGAACCTATTACGTCTTATAAAACCCTCTTCATTCATAGTCTAAGTCCTGAATAATCATAAGGAACATATATTTCTAAGAAAAGCGTGCTATTTTGCTAGGTATTTAATTGCATAGTAGGTATTTGATCCCTGCTCCTAACTTACCAATATTAATATTTATCAGCAAAAATTGACCATTACATTTTATGTTCTTGATGGGTATGAAAAACTCCTCATGACATAATGTATATGTTCAGGAAAAGTAAACATTTAAATCAATAACAAAATATAAGAAAATTCCTTAAAGGGCCCAAACTGTTCATTGACCATATCATGGTTAGATAGACCTTTATCAGTTCTGCATGTTCTACAGCTCTTTCCAGAGATAAATGAAACATCACCTTACTCTATTTCTTCTTATATGAAAGTGTATACCGTATGGCTAAATAGTACTTAATGAATCCCATGAGCATTTATTGAATGAATGAATAGGTGAATGAAGGACTGAGTAAAAGTACAAATACAACTATGCCTAACCAGGACTCAGTAGAGTGTTATGTAGCTTTTTTATTTTCTTGTTATCTCTGTATCCAGCATGGTGATTTCCAAACTCTAGGCATTAAATAAGAATTTATTATTTTTATTAAGCCAACATGGTTAACATTCCTTACCCTTCCAAAAAATACCATAAAGAATTTGCATTTGTTCATTTTATATTAGTAACGTTTCCCTGCATTCTCTATTTTTCACATCTAGTGCCTGCTCAATTGGAAGGATTTTTAATTTCTTCCATAGGCTTTCATAAAGATCACCTCCATTATGCAATAAGTCTATTTTTCCCTCTTCATTTTACATGTTATAGTTTGAAAGGCTGTGTTTAACAAACAACAACAAACAGACAAATCAAAATAGGGCAAGCAAGTGTAAGTACAGGATTGAAGGCTGAATCCCTCCAAGGCTGTAACAGAAAATAAAGAGCCCAGAAAAGAACATCAACCCTATCACCCCTGGTCTGAGCACAGAGGGTAGCACTGAACAGAATGGCTTCTGCTCTTGGACTCCCTGGATCTGAATCCCAGCCTCACCTCTTTCAGCTTTGTTTCAAAGGACAAATAACCTCTCTGTGCTTCAATATTTTCGTAAGAACCACGTGGAAAATAATAGCATCTACCCCATAAGCTTATTAAGAGAAACAAGAACATGCCTACAATAAGTAGTCAGTCAACATTCACTATTACTGTCGCTACAGGAAATCCATACTCTTTCTGGGAAATAGACGTTTTAAAATTACATGTGTTTTTCCAGTATAATTTGCCCTAAAGTTGATTTGTGAATTAAGTACTTTTTCCTTTTCTAAAAGTAATGTAGATTATAATTTTGAATTTAATTCTTGTCGTAGCATTATTTTAGGCATGTTTGTGCAGGGTGAGGGTGGAAGGATTTTTCCTAACGAAGATCCCTTCCTTGACAAAAAGGAGTCATTTATTTCAGATGGCAAGAAACTGGCATAGACACCCTTTCCTTTGCCTTTTGTTCCGTCTTGCCATCCCTCCACCCTCCATTCCCCCTTCATGCAGGCTTTTCCTGTTCTCATGATGTTACTTCAATAAAAAAATGATTAAAATTAATTGTCACTAAAGTATTATAGGTACGTGACACTTCCCATAATGCTTGCATTTTAAAAGAGGGCTTTCTGTAACAGTCATAATTAATATATTGTGTACGCCTCAACTTCAGTGAAATTTCAGTCGCTGAGGTATCAACTACAATACAAAGAGGTAATCTGAGAGTATATAGGGGCAAGTACACATTTGACAAAAAGCAAGAGACGTGAACCTGAAAATTTTGCCCTGGTAAGTCTAATATCAACAGTAAAATAATAAAACAGGCCCAAAGAGATGAAATTTATCAAAATCTAGAGGATGATGGAATCATGAGCAATAAGCAGCATGGTTTTATAAAGGGCAAATCAGGCCCGACACAGTCAATAGCTCTTTTCAGCAGAATGACAAAATTAGAGGATGAAGGGCATCAGGTAAATGTTGCCTATTTACACTGTCACAATGCATTTAAAATCGTCCCTGCGAATTTTAAATTCAACTGTAGATAAAACTGATTCAGCTCTGAATGCTTTCTAAAAAGACCTGAAAAAAATGTAAAATGTCATAGATAATGACAATGGGGGCCGTCGTGGGATGCTGGAGTTAATAAGGCTCATTCACTGCATTTCCCACACTGATGAAAGGGAAAAAATACATCAGAATTGTGCATAACATGCTAAGTGAATAGCAGATTTAATGGAACACAATTAAGAAGATTCTAAAATACAATGAGTAATCTAAAAGGATCCTAAGTGAGATCCAAGAAACAGCTATCTCTAAACTAAAATAAAACAGACTGAGCTAAGAGGAAAGCCCTCAGGACAAAGAATCAAGAAATCCTGAGTTGTGTCTCTTTCTACCTTCTCTAAGTGCAGCTTCCCTGACTCATTCACTGTCTGGACTTCATTCCCCAGCCCTGACTTCAGGACTGAATAGGATACAGCAGGAACCTGATCATGCCCACTGAGTACACTGACTCTGACCAGAACTTGATGGGACAAATTTATAGACACTTTCTCACTCAGACACCCCTGTTCTCAGTTAAGAACAAGTGCAGTCTTGGCTCAGAGATGCTCTCCTGGCTCACAGTCTGAACAGAGAAGGAGAGAGACAAGTAATAAATAACTACAGGGCAATGAAATAAGAGTCATAATGCAAATGTGTAGAAAGTTCTAGAGCAACTCAAATCAAATAATGAGACTATCAGAGGGAATTGGGTAAACATTCAAAGAGGCAACATTTGAACTGGGCCTGGAAGGCCAGGCAGAAGAGGGGCAGGGATTGACGTAAAGCTGCATAAAGGCACAGCAGACTTGGGAATTCTCCTCATGGATATAAAGGGAAGGATGACTGTTCAGCCTAGCACAGAACACTGCTTTGAAGAGTAGATAGGATGGCCCACGTGACAGAATTTTGTAAAACATTATATAAATATAAAAATATTTAATTATATTATGAGCAGTTGAAAACTGCTTTGAAATATTACCCAGTAGGAAAAAGGGAGGTGAGGCTTAAGCCCAACGCCACCATAAACATGGCAGCATTAGTATCACCCAGCTCTAGCCACCTCTCCAACTGCTTCAAAATCCTGAGTAGGGCAGGGAGAGGCCTCATGCAGAGCGGAGCTGAGTTTTGTTATAGGTACACATCCTCCAAAACAGAGCATGACTCACATGTGGGATATGAAACCACCCACAGATTAGCATTGATTTACAGGCAGCAGTTGCCATCCTCCTCCTCTGCAGTTATGTTCCCTGTGAAGAGGGGAATCCGTGTTCCCATCATCTAAGCTAAATGCTTGGAATCACCTTTGATGCCTCCTCTCTGTGCTGTGATTTCACAGTAGCTCATCATGTTTCTTTGTCCTCATCTTTTAATTTCCTTTCATGCCGGCGCCAGTAAATCTACCATTGTACTTGAACAATTACAAGGTCCCTTACCTGGGGTCTTCTAGCCTCTCTCCCTTCTCCAGTCCATCCTCCACACCAACTTGGCATATAAAAATACTTCTTTTGTCCTGTTGCATTCTTATTCATAATTCATCAACAACTCCCAATTGCTTACATCAGTGATTCTCAAATTTCATCTGCATGAAAATCATGTCCGAAATTTGCTTAAAATTAAGATTACAATATGCTCCTTCTCATTCCAATACAATAGTTCATTTTTTAGTGAACAAAAATTTAGTATTAGGTTTTTAAAAGATTTTTAAATTATTATTTTTTTAATTGAAGTATAATTTACTTACAGTATTGTGTTTGTTTCAGGTATATAGCAAAGTTATTCAGACATATATATACTGTATATATATATATTCATGTATGTATTCTTTTTTTATTATTTTCCATTATATGTTATTGCAAGATATTGAATATAGTTCCCTGTGCTATGCAGTAGGTCCTTGTTGTTTATCTATTTTATATATAGTAGTTTGTATCTGCTAATCCTAAACTCCTAATTTATCCCTCCCTCCCTCTCCCCCTTTGATAACTATGTTTGTTTTCTATGTCTGTGGGTCTGTTTCCGTTTTGTAAATAAGTTCATTTGCATTGTTTTTTTCACATTCCACATATAAGTGATATCATCTGATATTTGTCTTTCTCTGTCTGACTTACCTCACTTAGTATGGTAATTCTAGGTCCATCCTAGTATTAGTTTTATTATTAAATGCTTTGAGGACATGCTTATAAGAGAGATCAGCTCTTCTTAGGTGCTGGACCTGAACTTTAAATACCTGTTACCAGCTGTCATTTACCGTCTTTTAAACATATTCACTTTATTTAGGCATAATTATAAAAAATAGGAATATAATATATAGTTTATATGTGTTCATAATGCATATCTATCTATCCCTTTATCTATCTAAACTCATAGTACTATATGAATAAATTACTAGCTGAAATATCTTTCTGCTGCTCAAGGGGCTACTAACTGGTCCAAGGATATCTGTTGAAATGGCTCACGGATGTTAAATTCCATATAGTCATGTTCAAAGGAAGCTTGATTCATGGTCCTAGAATCTCACAGTTTAAATAAGTCTCCGAAATTAACTTTTCCTGCCAGGAAGGGAGGACTGTCTTCCTGAAGAGAATTAAGTCGTGAGATAATGATTTCTTTCCCCTTTCCTCACGTGCTGAGGTTGGTAGTGGCAGAACATTTAGCTTATTTCTCCCATCATGATGCTCTATGCGTCAGTCCCCAAACTGGAGGCTTGTCCCTGCTTTCTGTCTGAAGGTGGTAAAGTAATCAAGCAGCAAATATACTCTATGTGGCTGAGAAATTATCAGAAGAAAGAGAGTGAAATGGGAGACCTGTTACATGGAAATAACTTACATTCCCAGAAATTAGCTCTCAAGTAGTCGTACATCTGACATGGTCAAAAGAATGCCACGTTAAGTACCTGGGACCTATATCAACTTCCCAGGCACAGCTGGAGTGAGAAGGGTCTAAATGCAAGGGTTTTAGGAACTATGCCATCTGTGGAAAAAAGGGAGGAGGTTGTATCTCGGTGAGTTCATCAGACCAGGTACTGAACCACCAAGGTCCCCAGAGAACCACCAAATGAACCTCATGAAAGATCTTGCCTTCGGGGGCCCGCAGTCCAGAAAGAACCAAAGGCCACTTTGGTTAGACAGTTGTACGACAATTACCTAAATGGACTCCCCCTCCTGAGGCCACTAACAGAGATTGGGGCTGAGAGAGGCCTGACACTCTCCTAGGCCATCAGCTTTAACAATTTAAAATCAGCTTCTCCACAGTTTGTGGGATCTCTGCTTTGTCTCCTCGAGAGAAGGCATTGAATTAGAGAGATCATTAATACTATCTAAGTTGACTGACCCAAACTAGAAGTCCTAGAGTGTTATAGGATAAGAGTATCACTTATCAGAAGGGATATATGTATATGTATAATTGATTCACTTTGCTGTACACCTGAAACTAACACAACTTTGTAAATCAACTATACTCCAATGAAAATTAAAAACAAAAAGAAAGTATGGAAATATAGTCAACTGGCAACTTTAAGTCTGAAACATATACATCTGTTTATGATAGTCTAGTTTTAAAAAAGGATCATAAACATAATATGAAATTAAAATAAGGTAAATATAATTCCAACGTATGTATTGATAACTCTTTTCATTTTTGAATTATCGTAAGTGCAGCATGGTATGAAGAAAAAAGCTTTGGATTGCAAGCAAATAATTGAATTCTAGTGTTGACCAAAATATTTTTAAAAAACAAGGTGAGTGATGTAACCATTATGAGCCATAGTTATTTTTCTGTGAATTAAGAGCAGTAATTATTGTAGTATCTACCAAAAACAGGTTATTGAAACAAATGAGATATATAATATTATCATCCATAGTATTATTAGACTTTTCAAATTCACTATTCAAATCTCAATTTTTGGTAGAGATTTTTTTTTTTTTTTTTTTTTTTTTGCGGTACGCGGACCTCTCACTGTTGTGGCCTCCCCCGTCGCGGAGCACAGGCTCCGTACACGCAGGCTCAGTGGCCATGGCTCATGGGCCCAGCCGCTCCGCTGCATGTGGGATCTTCCCATACCGGGGCACGAACCCGCGTCCTCTGCATCGGCAGGCGGACTCTCAACCACTGCGCCACTGGGGAAGCCCTCAATTTTTGGTAGAGATATTAAAAATGAAAATTGCATACAACACCAAATCTTATTTTACTCATTAAATGTTTTTGACAAGTTGATCTCTTTCACAACATTTTAGGGTATTTATCTAACACTTAAACCTAAAATTTCTTAACCAAATGAGGGAATTGAACTACATGTTTTCTAAATTTCCCTTCAGCTCTTAAGATTTTTGTGATTCTATCTTTTCCCTTCACTCTTAGAATACCTTTTATTAGAACTGTTAACAGTATGAGCATAGTCTCATTTCAGTTTTCCACTAGGGCTAATGAAAAGTCAAAAAATAAAATGGAAATAAAAATCTAGAAAGGGAAGAAACAAGAGGGCAAAAATTTGAAGAGAAACAGTCTGAAAAATCAGCTAAAGAAGTAACCAAGAGTTATCTTTCTGTTCATCTTGATACAGTATTCTATAAGATATATTTCACATACGTGTTGGCTTGCCTGAAACAAACAAAATTTTAAAAAATGATTACAGATGAAGCGGAAATGTTCATGGATAATGAGGCAGGAGGTGATTGTCACTTCCTGATTTAGATATTATATGAAGGAATCACCAGCCAGAGATAAGATAGTTACAGAACTTCACATTACCTTTTGTGAATTTGAACTGTCTAGAGAGAAATGATTCCTAGAAGTCAGTGTCTTTGCAACGTGGTGTTGTGGCATAAGGCATTCTCCACTTTTCACTTTTCCAGCAGGCTGAGCTGAAGCACTGCTGGAACAAATCACGACAGCAGAGCCTGATCCAGCATTTGTGATGCTCCATTCTCAGCAAGTTAGTGTGTCCCTTGGTTCAAGAACAGGTAATGGGTTACAAACACCTGGTATTGCAAGGGTTTTGATTTTGTCCACAAACACTAAATTACCTATGTATACAACCCAAATATTGATGTTAAATAACTTGTAAAGGAAGCATGGTAATGCAGAGATTGCTAAAGTAATCAGGCAGGAAGTGAGGTAGGCCAAAGAGAGAATTTCACATCAGAAACCTGTTCACTTTTCCCACTGAAGCTAAAGTAACCACGAATCATTTTAATTAATCTGCCATAAATGTCACAGCCTAAATGAGTTCAAAGGATTTCAATTCAATCCATAGTCCATCACAAATACCACCATGAACCAGAGTCAATGCTGCAGCCTTAAATCTGAGAGACACGCAGATAAGAAGACAGGTGTATGCATAAAAGAATAAAGTATAGTAGAAACCAATTACAGCAAAGTCGTTTTTCTTCCATAAGAAAAAAATTTATTAAAAAAGAAAAATTACTACAATGAAGGGAACTGATTTCTCTAATGATTGAAGTATCTACATATTTTCTTGATGAAATGAATTTCACTCAGGGTGAATTATAAATAAATTGTCCAGCTTGCCATGAATATTATAGTTCTACAAAGAATTGTACCACCTGTACTGAAAGATATATTCACCACCTCATGTCCTAAACAATCTGATGTAATTAATGGGGCAGTTATAATTAATATGATGTTTTCATATCTAAGATTAAATATGAAGATGGTGACAAAAGTCTAGGGTACATCTGGTTCCAAACAAGAGCTGACAAAGGCTTGCTTGCTTGATTTGTTACTTAAATATTTGACAGGGTACAGAGATCTAATATGTAATTTTGCATGTGAACATCACCACCCAGGTAATCCTACTGTGGATATCCTTATATTTCAGATCCATGGTATTCTTTCTACCCTCAGCAGATTGCTTTGGGTGGCAGCTGAACACTTAAGAACAGCAAAGATGTATTATTAGCAAAAGTCTGGCTTATTATTCAATTATCAATAGCTGGTTGAACACTCAAAATAGACTATGTATCGCTTTGATAAGTATGCAGAAGTTTTCAAAATGTTCTAAAATAGTAACATCACAAAATAAAGCTTTCCAGGATTTTTTTTGTATGTGCTAAGATATATCTGTCTCTTTCTCATTCAACATAACTGAGACCATATTGTACCAAAACGGACTTCAGTTTGTTGATATTTCAGGAGTGCTCATGTATTGTGGTTAAAATAAAAATGAGATGCGGTAGAAGACGAGTTTTTTCCTTTTAATTAAAAAATGTGCTAGACAATACATTGGTAGCTAGTATTTGACTCAACATTGTAGTTTATTATCATTACTATGAACTCAACATTAGCTGTATAACTGGGAAAACTCTTTAACTTCTCTGCCTTTCAGTTATGGTCACAGTGATAATAGTATTTCATAATATTTTATAATAATTAAATATGTCAGAGAGCCTAGTACAGTTGTGGACATAAGGCAGATATTCATTATGTTGGTTTTCTTTCTGCTTTGAGTAAACATTTCCTTCTTTCCTTCTTTGTCTTCTTTATCCTCCACTCCTTATTTTCCCTCTTCCTTCCTGACAATAAGTTTTAGACTTTCAGAAGGGCAAAAATAATTATAGAAATTTTTACATGTTTACATTCTTAGATCCTAGTACATTTAGAAGACGTAATAAACTAACAATAAGTACTTGAATAAATCAATATTGGGAATATACAATGTGATCTCTGTCCGTGAATACAGAACATATAAAAATATGACTTTACATAATTTTGTACAGATTACAAAATGCTTCCATGTACACACTCCATTCTTTTAATCTATGCAACAATCTTGAGGTATATGTTAACGTGGCGAAAAACTCAAAAGACCTGTGCTCAAAACTTTGTCATTACCAGACACCCGACCTAAAGCTATGACTCTGAGCCTGTCTTCTTATCTTCAAACAAGATTAATATCTATCCTGCCTCCCTGGTAAGGTTGTGGCGAGAATCAAGTGAGAGACTGTACATCAAAATGCATGTGAACTTTAAGTATATACACATAAGAGGTGTCTACAAATTCTTACCCAAAAGATAGTTTACAAATAATTAGTTATGAGATGTCACCTTCACTTAACAATTAAAAAAAAAAAACAATGACAAAAAGGCCTTATTTAGTACAGAGAAATGTGTAGGTAAGATTGAAATAATGGGAGTAGTTAGAGAAGAATGCCTGTAAGAAGTCATGAGGCATCTGAACCTTGATGTCTGGTAGAAGCTGGATGGGAAACAAGAGAAAGGAAGGAAGTGGCTAGCAAGAACATTTGAAGAAAGGCTTGAAGTATAGCACAGGCAGATTATTTGGGGAAGAGGAAACAGATTGTCCTTGTTGGAATTATCGGTATTGGGAAATAACAGATGAAGTTGAAAAGCCAAAGAATTCAGAGTGTGGAGGACTTTGAATGTCATGGTAATTTTCAACTTTTGCATGTAAACAATAATATATTTCATGTAGGACAAAACAGTATTTATGTAACGGATAATATATTATGAAGCAACTTGAATTTTAGGAAAATAAACTCAATTATATCCATTGGATTAGAAATGGAAGATTATAGCACAGAGGTTGGTTAAAAGGCTATTAACATGTAAATAATGGAAGGAAAGAAGGAAAGTTACTGTGGTCTATTCAGAAATGAAGACAAATAAAAGACCTTAAGGAATAAAGTGCTGATGGAAAGGGAGAGGAGTGATGAATTCAACATCATAAGTAAGGACGGTGGAGTTAATAGAAGTTTCAGATACATAGAGTATGGTCCTAGAACACAAGATTGAGACATGCTTAATTGGCCAGATGCATGGTGGTGAGTCTATGAGTCCTAGAGATGTTTAGGTCTTAGGACGAGGCCCATGCTATCAAGCCCTTGTTTGGTATGAGTAAGTAAACATAAGTATAGCATTATAGAAGAGGAATTCAAACAGTCTTTGAGAACACAACTTTGAAAAATCAATAACTTATTTATATTTAAATAGTATGAACTTCATAATATTATACCTGAATATGAGAGCCAAATATGTAAGGCTTTATCCCTATAAATTAATATACCATAAGAAGAGTGAAGGGGTCCACATAAGGATAATGACCAATAGTAGGTTATCAACATTTTGCTCTAAAGCTCTAAAATCATTACTAGAGAATTGCTAGATCCTTAATTAATGAGGAGAAAAAAGAGGCTAAAGAATTTGCCAAAAGCTTTTGGAGGAAGCTGATTAACTGGATTTCTAACACCCAAAAGAGAAAAACACACACACAAAGAGAATGTAATGGTTAACTTTATATGTCAACTTGGCTGGGCCATGGTGCACAGATTTTTGGTAGAACATTATTTTGGGTGTTTATGTGAGAGTGTTTTGGGATGAGATTGACATTTAAATTAGCGGGCTTTGACTAAAGTAGATTGCCCTCCATAATGTGGTTGGGCCTCATCCAATCAATTGAAGGACTGAATAGAACAAAAGACTGAACTCCCCCAAGCAAGAAGGACGTCTTCCAGCAGATGGCCTTTGAACTTGAACTGCAACATTGGCTCTTTCTAGATCTCCAGCCTGGCAGCCTACCCTTCAGATTTGTAACTTGCCAGTCTCCATGACTGCATAAGCCAGCTCCTTAAAGTAAATCTCTTTCTAAGATATACATATTGACATAGATATATCCATCCTATTGATTATGTTTCTCTGGAGAACCCTGACTAACAGAGAAGGCAATACACACAGAAGAGCAACATCATCCCACTATTGAATATGCAGTGGATAAGATATGTGAGCACTCAGCAAAGTGGATATTATGCAAATATTCAGTAATGTTGTCTGTAAACAAAATTGAATATTTCTTGGTTGAAATTGACTCTAAGGCCTGAAATATTTTGTATAAAAGATATAAAATTCAACCAAAAGTCAGATATTCTCTTATTTTGGTATCTTATGACCTGTCATAGAAGAACATTGTAGGAAGTAAGAAAGATCATTCAATTCTGGAGTAAATCAAGGTATTTTTTTAGATATTTAGTATCTCTCTACTTTTAAAATAATAGCATATATTAAAACAAATATTTGAAATTTTAATTAATAGGAGTCTTCATTTTCATAGAGTTTTACAGTTTACAAAACAAATAAATGTTATGAATATTTATTGATATACATATATACCATCTCATATCTGTTAGGATGGTTATTATTAAAAACAAAACAAACAAAACATAAAACAACATGTTCTGGTGAGAATGTGGAGAAATTGGAACTCTTGTATACTGTTGGTGGGAATGCAAAATGGTGCAAGCTGCTATGGAAAACGGTATGGGTTTTCCTCAAAACATTAAAAATAGAATTATCCTGTGACCCAGCAATTTCAATTTGGGGTATATACCTCAAGAACTGAAAGCAGAGTCTTGAAGAGATATTTGTGCATCCATGTTCATAGTAGTTAGAACATAAAATCAATCCAAGTATCCATCAACAAATGAATGGATACACAAAATGTGGTATATACATACAATGGAATATTATTTGTGCATCCATGTTCACAGTAGTTAGAACATAAAAACAATCCAAGTATCCATCAACAAATGAATGGATACAAATGGATACACAAAATGTGGTATATACATACAATGGAATATTATTCAGCCTTAACAAGGAAGGAAATTCTGCAATTTGCTTCAAATGGACAAAACTTGAGGACTTTATGCTAAGTGAAATGAGCCAGTCACAGAAAGACAAAAATTGTATGATTCCACTTATATAAGGTATTTAGAGTAGTCAAAATCATAAAGACAGAAAGTAGAAGGGTGGTTGCCAGAGGCTGAAGGGAAGAGAGAATGGGGAGTAATTGTTTAATAGGTGAGTTTGCTTTACAAGAGAGAAAGAGTTACGGGGATGAATAGTGGTGATCACTACACAATGATGTGAATGTATGTATTACCACTGAACTGTACACTTAAAAATGGTTAAGATGGTAGATATTATGTTACATATTTTAACACAATAAAAAAGTAAATAAAAGAGATGGGGGAAGGGTTCCACCTGCTGTTAGAGGAACCTGAAAAGTCACAGTGCTAAGGATATGGATATAAGAGGCAGGAGGGACTGAGAGATTCGGTGTCATTTTGCAATCTTTTTGTTAGATGTGGAGCACCTCAGGGCAGAAAGAGAAAAGTCCCAGCATACCCTCTTAGCCTAAGGACATAGCACACAGACAATTCTCCAACTCCCACTTTTTTTTACCCAGTCCTCTGCTTAAAGAGGTAAAAGTTTATGAGGCACTATGTTGGCAATCCTTGGGAGCTTCAGACCTTGTGGAAAGTGGCCTCAATTTCAGTGTTTGGTTTTAAACAATGCATTTCATTCATATTTCTGGGACTCTACCTGTGGGATATAGTTGCCAATTCTGAGGCAAAAGGAATACTCCCACTTCATATGCTATTATTATAGCATTATTATATCATTTAATCTGATTGAGTAGATAGAGCTGTAATTTAACTTTATTTATCAGATTGACCTTTGGAAGGATTAGGACCAGAATTCAAGGGCACACAGCTGGGAAGGGGTAGAGCGCACAACGTAACACAGATCTTCTGATTCTAAGTCAGTGGCTCCAAAAATTTTATTCTTGAGGGGTATCGGATTGCCAGTCAGGTTGAGAGGAGGAACTAGCAGAGTTTTCTGAAACTTATATGTGCATAGCCTTTCACTAAGGCTGAAAAAAACTCAATTGTCCACTTAAAAAATCGGTGGAGGAGACGAAGGAAATTATGAAGAGAGCTAACAACCACCTACTCCCACCAAGCCAATACTTGGTGATGCCTTTGCTCTGAATCTGATGCTTTTCCCACTATACAGCCCTACCTTTTGTATTAGGTGGTACTGTATTCTCCAAAACAATGTGTTGATTTCTAACCTGTGGTACCTGTGAATGTGACCTTATTTGGAAATAGGATCTTTACAGATGTAATCAAGTTAAGGACAAGGGTGGGCATTCATTTGAAAACTGGTGTCCTTATAAGATGGGGGAATTTTGGACACAAACAAAGAGACACACAGGGAAGAACATCATTTGACAACAAAGGCAGATTGGAGTGATGTATCTATGAGCCTAGGAATGCAGAGGACTGCCAGCAACCACCAGAAGCTAGAAAGAAGTAAAAAAGGATCATCCTTGAGAACCTTCAGGGAAAGCATAGCCCAGATGATACCTTGATTTCAGACTTCTAACCTCCGGAACTATGAGACAATAAATTTCTGTTGTTTGAAGTTACCCAGTTTGTCGTAATTTGTTATAGCAGCCTTAAGATACACTTTTAAACTTCTTCCCAGTTTTTACAAACTTATTTCATGATAAATACCCTAGTACACACCTTGTATAATCTAATGAAGAGAAAGAAGAATCACAGACAAGGCAGCATTTAATATTTCTGAGAGTGAAGAACAGAGGAGCCAGGAGGATGAGAGCTTTTGCTTTAGAATATGGATTTTTCTCTCCAGCTCTCACAAGGTCAGCCCCCTAACCAAAACAGCCACTTGAAGCTAATCTCAAAGCTTCCAGTATAATTGTACTTGACCTTTACCTAAAGGCCATCCCTACCAGGAAACTGACGGTTCCATCCCCTTGGGCTGTTACAAAAGGCAGCTTTCACAGTGTTCCTTTCATTGCTCTGCTTGGGAATCTAAAACCTGTTCATCCTAAAAGAAACCAACCTGAAAGTGCCAAGCGAGACAATAACAAAACATATTTCATACACTTTTGAGAAAAAAATATGCAGGGAAGAAAAATGAAGAGGATAAAATAGTCTCCTTATCTGAAAACTATGTTTTTTTATGCTAAGTACTATGCTTATGGAGCCAATACATCATGTCCACCAGTAAGTGGAAGTGAAGCATGTTTCTTCCACATGTTGTTTGACACAGCAAGTGAGCATTTTATCGGCATTGGGTAATTTAAACTCACACTCTGCTGTCTGGGGTATATTAGCAGCATACCATGCAAAGACTAGATGGTTTGGCAATTTGTGTACCACAGAGAATCAGTCCAATATAATTCAGGAGAGAGGCAAGGGCAAAAAGTGTGGAGAAGTTGCTTTATATCAGAAAAATATAGCTGTTATCAAGATGATATGGATAAAACCTAAGAAACCTGGCACACAGTTTGCTAAATACTAGTTTATATGGCAGCATTGCAGGCAATGATCTGGAAATACTGATTCAACCACACATACAGAGCTAATACCTCCTCAGGTAATCTGTTGCATTTATTCTTCCTACTTTATCTCTCCTATAACAAACAGCATGTGAAGGTACACACACACCACACCCACACACACAAACATACACATGCATATTTATTGCTATGAAAACCAGGGTGTATTGTGGTTTAAATTGTTGGCTCTGGAGTTAGACAACCTAGATTTGAATCCCAGGTTTACCATTTACTGTTGTGCAAGCTTTATTTGTAAAACAGAGATTATGTCGTTCAAATCTCATATATACTATCGTGACAAGGATTAAAAGGGATACTGCATACAAAACGCAGCCTGAGGCACAGAGTAGATGGTCAATAAATGTCAGATATCATCACCAACATCATCATCGTCATCATTACCACCATCACTATTATTATAAACATGCATACACGGTTATCAATGTTTATCTGTACAACCAAAATCATCTATAGGTTTGTATATAAATTTAAGGGCCTATGAGCTTAAGACAGGTTTAGAGCTTGAGGAGATTATATTAATTTCTCCTTTAAAAATATTGTGGTGGGCTTCCCTGGTGGCGCAGTGGTTAAGAGTCCGCCTGCCGATGCAGGGGACACGGGTTCGTGCCCCGGTCCAGGAAGATCCCACATGCCGCGGAGCAGCTAGGCCTGTGAGCCATGGCCGCTGAGCCTGTGTGTCCGGAGCCTGTGCTCCGCAATGGGAGAGGCCACAACAGTGAGAGGCCCGCGTGCCGCAACAAAAAAATATATATATATATATTGTGGTGACAACACCAAATGCTGGCAAGGATGTGGAGCAATAGGAACTCTCATTCATTGCTGATGGGAATGCAAAGTGGTACAGCCATTTTGGAAGATAGTTTGGCAGTTTCTTACAAAACTAAACATTCTTTTACTATATGATCCAGCATTTGCTCTCCTTGGTATTTATTGAAAGAGTTGAAAACTTACATTCACACAAAAACCTGCATTTGGATGTTTACAGCAGCTTTATTCACAATTGCCAAAAGTTGGGAGCAACCAAGATGCCCTTCAGTAGGTGAATGGATAAATAAACTGTGATACATCCAGACAATGGAATATTACTCAGTGCTAAAAAGAAATGAGCTATAGTAAAGCATGAAAAGACATAGAGGAAACTTAAATGCATGTCACTAAGAGAAAGAAGCCCATCTGAAAAGGCTACATACAACTATGGAGACAGTAAAAAGATCAGTCATTGCGGGGGTGGAGGAGAAGGGGGCGGGTAATAGGCAGATCGCAGAGAATTTTTAGAGCAATGAAACTACTCTATATGGTACTGTAATGGTGGGTACATGCCATTATACGTTTGCCAAACCCATAGAATGTCTAAAACCAAAATGAACCCTAAGGTAAGCTATGGACTTTGGGTGATCATAAAGCGTCAATGTAGGTTCATCAATTATAACAAATATACCATTCTGGTGGGGGATGTCAGTAATGGGGGCAATTGCACGTGTGGGGGAAGGGAGTATATGGGAAATCTCTATATCTTCCATTCAGTTTTGCTGTAAACCTAAAACTGCTCCAAAAAAATAAAGTCCTAAAAATATATATTAGGAAATACAATTCAGGAAAATGTCCCAGAGCTCAAACTTTTTTTAGTTTCTACTTATGGCTATGATTCATTACAGTGAATGACTACAAAGCAGGATCAATAAATGAAAAGGGCACATGGGGCCAAGTCTGGGGAGAGCAGGTGTGAGCTTCCAGAAATTCTATCCCGATGCTCTTGTACAAGACATGTTTATTCCTTCAACAGCAGCAACATGTGTGAAGAGTTGTATGTCCAGGAAAGGTTTATTGGAGCCTAAGGGTCAGAGTTCAAACTTAATCAAACGGCCAGTTAATTAATAGAGAAAGTCTGCTCAATATTGATAAATGTTGTCAGCTATTCAACCTAGATAAAATAGCTTTGTCTCATCTACTCATTTATGAACGATTTGAATTACATTATGAAGGAAAGGATAATAGGATTAAAAACAAAAATGAACTAAAGCCAAGGTATTGAGGGAGAGTAACAAATAGGTCAATTTTTCTGGCTCACCAGGTCATAATATAAAGCACAGTAGACCTGAGACAAATCCCAGCTTCTACTCTCTTACCTGCAGATGGACATCAGACTCCTCAGAGCTTCAGTGTTTGCCTGAATTTTCATTTCTGCTATGAGCAAATGTTTATGTGATATTAAGTGAGTAAATGTATGTCAAAGTCCTTTCTAAGATTCCTCAAAACTAGTAAATAATAATAATAGGATTTTTTATTAAACCCATTGTCAGAAATCACCTTAATATGCAGTTTAAAAAATAAATAAAGCTAGAAATGCCAGTCTAGAGAAGGATTCCCCACTCCAGCCCATAGAAAGCCAGTAAATAAATTTTTAAAAATGAGATGATCAGTGTTTCAAAGGGTTGATCTTGCAGCTGTGTATGGCCTTATTTTTATTAAGTCATGTTTTTCTTCTTGCAACTCAGATGGAATCACAAAAATATATTCTATAGAAAGTTTTTGGTCCTTAGAACATACTATAAAAAAATATACATCAAAAAAACAACTTGTGACATTTATAAACATGATTCCCTGGCTATCAATTGGCTTTATATTGCCACAAATGAAAACACTTAAAAGAACATGGTTTTAAAATCATATCAGAAATGGATTTTTTTCCACATAATACTATTTGGCTCTATTTTTTTTTTTTTTTTTTTTTTTTTATGGTACGCGGGCTTCTCACTGTTGTGGCCTCTCCTGTTGTGGAGCACAGGCTCCGGACGCGCAGGCTCAACGGCCATGGCTCACAGGCCCAGCCGCTCCGCGGCATGTGGGATCTTCCCGGACTGGGGCACAAACCTGTGTCCCCTGCAACAGCAGGCAGACTCTCAACCACTGCACCACCAGGGAAGCCCGTATTTGGCTCTATTTTTAAAGAAACATGACACCTGTCCCGTTGATATAAGTGTGTTGCATTTGCTTTCTACCATATTTCTACCAGTGCAGTAGGCCATATTATTGTTCAAAATATTTGCTGTCTCTCCCAACCCTGTGGGTTGATTGAAGATTTGTTACTTCGTTTATCTCTGTGATTTTCTTTGACCACTAAAATGTGAGTGGAAGTGACATGTCACTTCCATATAGAAACTATAAAAGCCTTCACATGGTTGCACACCATCTTCTCTTTTCTGAATGCCAAGAGAAAATGAAATAATAAAAGTTTCTCTATTCCTGGGAAAAAACTGTTCTGAAGCCATGGAATCAGTTAAATGCCAGAATTCTTTAAAACTATTTAATCAATCAATGGCAGGTCTACAGCCACTGTGACAACCACAATTGCTCGAGAACACCAGCCAAACAGTGGCAGCATTTTGCTTCTAAAAGTCATCCAGTGGGGAATGGACTTACAAAAGAAACATTCTCTGAATGTCAATTAGTCAACAACAGTTTCACTGTAGTATCTATGCTTCTACAGGGCCTTAGGCTTAGGGCTAGGGTTAGGGTTAGGGTTAGGTCCATCCGTCCCAAAATCTCTGAAAAAATCAGTTCCCTGGTTTGCTGTAAGAGTATATGCCTGATCCACGTAGCTTTCCCTCACTTAAATAAGCAATAAATTTAATGTTAAGGTTTTTGTTTTAGATGATGGTCTTATCCTTTGACACATGGGAAAAAATGACAAGATAGAGGCTACTCTGTCAGTTTGGGTCCTCCAATGAAGACAACGTGGAACAGAGCCACCGTCAACCCATAATGGACACAAAACATGAGTGAGAACAGTTATTTATGAAAGCCATTGAGATTTTCAGGTAGTTTGTAAACAGAATAACTTAGACTAAGCTGAATTATACAGTCTGTAAATTTAAGTTATGGCTGTAGGCCATTACACAAAGGAAACAGGCAGTTATAATTTATCTCCCTGCTCCAATAAAAGATGAGTTTTCCTCTACATAACCAGACTCCTTGTCTCTCTTCTAATGTAATCATGATAGCTTTCATGCTTCAGGGAGAAATTTATGTTAAAAGCTTCATTATATTATTTCATTAGAAAATTATTTTCTTCTGTCAAATATATGATTTTAAAAGACTTCTACTGTGCAAAAAGACTTGGCCAAAACAATAACAACGTCAACAACAACATGAGTAAAATTTATAAAGCAATATAAAAATACAGCAAAAGAAATATACTTCATAATACTTTATCCAGCCATAAATGTTCAATTCTTAAGCAATTTCCCCCACAGGACTCTGTATTCAATTTTAAAGTGAAAACAAATACAAAAATTAAATTTGCCTTTAAAACATGTTAAACTTTACTGGAATGTATCTATTACAAAGGGAAATAGTATGCCTATATTTGTATCTCATTTGGTATATAATTATTTTCAAATTTTATCATTCGGTTGTAACTCACATAACTTATTTTGAAGGACAGTTAATCATAAGAATTCAGTTATCATGAAAACCTAGTGAGCCATTTAACAAGTATGTGAGAACATATTATATGTAAAGTACAGAATTAAATGCTGTTGGTGTTTAAAAATTAATAATAAACAGAATTTACCTTCAGGTCTAAAAGCAGAAAAGAGAAAATTTAATGTATAACCATGGTATAATGTGAGACTGATAAATGGCATCAGAAAGATATAGATGAAATTATATGCAAGATCTAAAGGATGAGAAATAACAATTGAGGAAAATCAGGGAAGGGTCATGGAGCAGGTGCATTTAAAGTGGGCCTTAAAATATGAGTAGGGAATACTCTACACATATGAGTCTGGCTCTAATCCATATAAGCAAGAAGGACTCACTCATCTCTTCAGTGTTGCCCTGACCTAGCAAGACAGAGCTTTTCTCCCAATAACAGGACTCATCATGTTCCTGATATGTACATATCACCAATACCCTCTGAGATCTGGCAGAAGGGAAAGAGGGAGGTTATGTTTTAGGTTCTGCTCTCAAATTTTCCCCACTCACTTAGGCAGCAAAATTTAGCCCAACTACTTCTTATAACAAATCTTTGTGAAGTAGAGATTTCAAAGCATACAGGTCATTGGAAATTAATTCAGGGTCTATGCATCTCTCTGAATTGTTGGCCTATGAAGTTCCTGTCTTGTCAAGACCTTGAGTCAGAATCTTTCTCAAAGTAGACTACCTCTCTAGATTTTATTTCTTCCATACGAGTCAGAGCTTTAATCCAAAGCACTGAACCCCAACCTGGGATTAATAGTGGTGAAAATTGTTAGCTAACAAGATTCCATGGAGCAGCCAACTGATAAGCCTTGATTACAGGCCTCATAATTCACTGGGAAAAATTCATTAGTCAACAGCTTCCCTGACACTCCCTTTCTACTAATAGTCAAAGCACAATTCTATAGCCCTTTCCTACAACTACTTTTCTCACTTGAGAAATTCCGGGATGAAGTGATTAAAAGAAAAGTAAATCCTTCACCCCACATGTCACCTACAAAAGTGGGCAGCAACACGATTTGGGGAAATTTCCTGAAGTTGTGATAAAATTTATAGCAGAACAAAAGCCACTTGGACCTATTATTTATTTTGCAAAGCAAAGTAAGACTTTAAAAAAAAAACTCATATTCAATTTTATTAAGCAATATTAAAAAGCAATAGCACTTCCAGGACACACTAAAATATAGTGCACATATCATTTATATGCAGTTGTGCATAAATCATTCCTCTTTTTTTCAGATGAATAGAATCAGAACTTCATGGCACTTGCCGAAAATACCCATTTAACTCTCAAGAATAACCCTATAAAAGAGTGCTTATCAAATTCCCCAGAATAAAAATCAGGCCTAAATATGAAGACTTTGCCATTATACAGATATTCTTCAACCCATGACTTAGTGAAGTTAATATCATTGCCATTGTTATTGCTTAAAATAAATGGAATAAGGGCCACCTCCTGGGAAAAACAGTAAATTAACTGACAGAGCCCATGAACGAAATGAAACTAAAATCTCAATGTTTAAAAAAAATGTTTTTAGTTCCCTAGCTAAAAACTTATTGTCATCAGCAGCCACTTTTTTTGCGGTACGCGGGCCTCTCACTGTTGTGGCCTCTCCCGCTATGGAGCACAGGCTCCGGACGCGCAGAGCTCTGCGGCCATGGCTCACGGGCCCAGCCGCTCCGCGGCATGTGGGATCCTCGCGGACCGGGGCACGAACCCGTGCTCCCTACATCGGCAGACGGACTCTCAACAACTGCACCACCAGGGAAGCCCCTAGCAGCCACTTTTTAAAAAGAGAAAAAAAGCAGCCTTTCAACTCCCCAGGTTAATTTCACTAATGAGTCAAACTAGAGGAAAAAATACTGGGCAATTATTCAAAGGACCTTGGCCACACACTCAGTTTACTGGTTGACATGAGGTGATTTTCTGTTCCTCAGTTTCTTCACCTGAAAAATCAAATCTAGGACTGTTCAAGCATCAAATTAAAAAAATATAAGTAGAATCCTAGAAGTTGCCAAGCATCAATTTGAAAAACATATGTAGAAGCACTCTGTAAACTGTAAAATGTAAGAGGTCACTATTTTCCCACTTTTATCAAGTCTGTGTGACCTTGAGTTCCTGTATACAGGGCTCATCAATTGATCCCTTGGATATTTACTTCTAGACCATCTTGGCATTGACTTTCTTGATACTTCTAGATGGGTCCCTACCCTCTGTTTTCTCATTCTTCCCTCCCATAAATCTGAGTTGATCTCCACTAGTCACAAACATCTGTGAAACACATAAATGTTTCAAAAGTTCCCTGAGAGACTCAGAGCAAAAAGCAGACTGAAAATTCAAAGTTCTAGTAAGATTTCCATGATAATAAAGTATTACCACATCTCTCTAGAATTTGTAGGGCTTTTCTATCCTTAGGACACAAGCAGAATAAATTGGATGAGGGTTACTGGGTCCTTGAGAGCAGTTCCAGACAGCCACCTATGCACACAGACAGGGGCCAAAGCTGAATACAGAGCATCAGAATTTCATTATGAGACTGTTGGATGAGGCTATTTTTCCTACATACATAATGAATAAATTATATCAGGCTTCCAGACTCTTTTGAAACTAGACATATGACACTTAAATTTGGGGTAAGCAATTACTGACAAACTGACAATCTGCACCGCTAACAAAAAAAGTTCAGAATGTTTTCTTCTGCAGACAGGTACATTTAACTGTGTGGAGAGAAGAAGAACTAATCTATGTTTCAATTAGTTCTCAGTGACTGCAGCAAGCTTTGATGGATTAATCAAATTCTGGCTTTTGGGGGGAAAGATTTACTTAAAATCAAATTGATCTGTTGTTCTCGTATTATCACTGCTAAATCTATATTTACTCTGCTTTAGGGCTTCTGAAGAGTAATAAATTGTCACCTCTCCTGCAGTCTGCCCAAGTCTCAAATCACACTTGAAATGAGTTTAATATTTAGAGCCCCTTTCAAAAGTACTGTTGCTTGCAGACACTCAGTCGTAAACTTTCCAACAACAGAAAACACCATGGTAGAGACAAGATTTCACGAAGCAGAGTCAGACTGTAAATTTTTTTCTTGACTTTTGGGGACAAGGAAGACAGTTGCACCAAACAAAAGCTAAATTCAAATAAAAGAGGGTGAAAATTGAGTGACGACTGTGCAACTACAGTGTGTGTGTGCGTGGTGGAGGGGTGGGAGGTGTGAAGGGCGTCTAATTGCTTATCCACTATCACTCCCACTCGGGGGGGCATTCTTCCTAGGCTCTGCCTTTCTGTTCTTCGATGGACACTGATGACAGCCTCCCCTGTTCAGAATACACTCTGCAGGTGCTGCTGAGAAAAGCATGCACATCACTCAGTTTCCTTATCATCTTCAGGAGCTGTGGTTCTTTGCCCTTCACAGAGGCTCTGATAAAACTTCAAGGCTCTGAAGTTTAAATACAGATTCTTGCATTGAAAAAGCATCAGTGTGGGTTTTCTTGCCAAGAGAGCTGGACTGCTAATTTGACACATCAAATGAGCCTTTTGGACCATGAGGGGTTAACCAGTCCACCAGCCAAGCGGAGGGGAAAGACACTGACTCCCAGATGCCAGTGCTAGCAAAATTAATCCTGGAGCTTAACATCTGTATGCTTCACCTGCCAGGCGGGCCCCAGTAGGTATTTTTCATCACTGGACCAGATTAAAAGAGAATGATGAGCAGAAGCGGTTCCGCACCACCAGTGACAGAAAGGAAAAAGGAAAAGATGTCCTCCACTGAGAGCAAGGCCCCGACTGCCTCCAGGTACTAATGTCCTGGAAACATTGGACAGGAGTGTGTGTTACCTTGTCCGGACACCACCTGAGCTGTCTGGTTGCTGGAAGAAGGCTCGGGAACATCAGAAGCCACAGGGTAGAGCAGACTGAACACGTCCAAGCTAGCTTCAGGGTGCCACTTTTCAAGTTTTCACCTGAGCAGACAGGATTTTTAAGTATGTTCTTTGGTTTCAGGCGGCTGGCAACATTTGTCAGGATACCCAGTCCCCAAGCCCACCTGGCTTTTCTTTTCCCTGCCTTGTTTGCTTTGCACTTAACAGAAAATCAAACTTTCCTAAACCCATGCGTCCTCTTGATCTTCTCATCTTAAGAAATTTTTTAAAGTCCAAACTTCTCTTGTCTTCATAGGCATTTGTTTTTTTATATTTTCAAAATCTAGTATTTTTCATATGTTGTTTTTAAACATCAGAAATACAATTACATGGTCAGTGCTGGAAAAACACTACATTCCGCACATCTAGACAAATTTGATGGGAGAGCAGAGGGCTAAAAAAGCAGGAAGGAGGGCCAGTAGGACAGAACTGATTTGCAGGGCAAGAACTTCAAAGAAATAATGAGGTCCCAGGAGAGGTGGAGCTCTGATGTAGGGAATTGAATCCTTTTCCAAAGCTTTCATAAGATGTATTTTTCTTTCTACTGCCAGATAAAGGTCTGTGTAGGGTAGAGGGGAAGAAAGAAGAAGGGAGAGGAAGCATTTGATGAAAAATAGAGTGGATGGTTCAGTGCTTTGCTTAGGTGTCAGGTAAAGTTTCCCTCAAAAGTACCGTGAGCAATTTAAACAGTAGGAGTGTCTGGGAATTAAAGAATAAACCAGGATGGATGCATGCATTTCCAAGAGTCATTATGGGGGACAATATTGTTTCTATTTAACAAACACAGCTAAAAGTGGATGGCAAAATAGCACTTTATACATTAGATCTTTGAATAGGAAGCCATATTTTCTAAGTTTATGAGCTAATATTTTTACAAATGTAATATCTAATCTCTCATGTAAAGTTCTTGAATTTGTGTGGGTCCTCTGAAAAGGAATAGCAGCAAGCCAAATCTCAAATTTCAGATTAGTGTTCTCATAGCAAGATAAAATCATTATTTCCAAATGTGAACATCAAAATGCTAATGGCTGGCTGGACCTAAGCATGGTAAGTTCACTCTTCTACAGAGGTAACTTTAAAAAAAATAAAATCAATCTATTCTTTAAGGAAATGACACCCTCTGCAACTTCCTCACTCCTGCTCATTACTGTATGTGATTCTCTTACCATTTCAGAAATGATATCTCCCAGTTTGCCCAGGACAATCCCAGCTTATTCTTGTTATCTTGGTGAAATTATTAACAGCACCCCTTTTACTCTAAGTGTTTTGGTTTGGATGATAAATTATATTGTTTTCTTACTCAGAGCGGACGACAATGTTCTCATGTACATAGATTGAGGTCATCGGATGGGAAGGCTGGGGGCTGGCCAGAACAGCAGCCCTATGGTGAGGCAGGGACCCCAGCGTAGGGTCCACACTGGAGAGCCGAAATTGAGCTCAACCGGAACTAGGAAGCCGTAGCAACTGGTGTATCCCTTTCACATGCAGAGAAGTCTGCTGTCCTCAGCTGAGTTAGGCAGAATTAAACAAATGATCAGTGCCCACTTTGAGGCCTGACTGTAAAGAGATGAAAAACACCCCAAAGCCAGAGCTGTGACAAGAGACCAGTGAGAAATCACCAGAGAGGAAGGTTGCCACCCGTAAGGGTCTGTAGCTCTTCCGCCTGGAGCACGCTTCCTGAGCTGCTGGCCTTAGAACGTCTGGCATTTGTTTTATTAAAGAAATCAGTAAACTTTCTCATACTTCTACCAAAACCAAAACAAAAAAGTCAAGATAGAAAAAATGTTTGAGCATTCTGTAAAAGATACTATTCTCCCCCATTATATTCAAGAATGCCTAGATGTTTAAAACTGCAGCAAAGGAAGGAAACAAGAGTAAAACATTTATAATAAAAGAAACTTTACATTTACACTAGTGAGATAAGCAACAAGTGTAATCAGTGTAAAATAGTGTAGTAAGTATGCATTAATTTAAATAGTGAAGGTTAGAGGAAGTGATAAATAATCAAGAATAATTTTAGGGCATTAACACTACTCAAAATAAATATATACAGTTGTGAAAACCTTAATTTATTTCTTGCTGGATTTTATAGAACTTACCTGAAAATCAAGAAGAAAAAATTTCATTACAGTCATTTGAAAGCAGGCTGACAAGTTATAAATGCACTCACTCAATGTACAAATATGCATAATACCATGCACAATGCACAATTCCTTAAATGGTGCTCAAACATATAACATCAGGGATGCTTAAACCTCATAGAAAACAGAAAACATACATGCATTCATAAGCTACTAACATTTCAATGTTATAACATATAATGCTTTCCCACACCCTTTATTTTATTTGCTCTTCTGGACAGCATATTTTACAGGTGAACAAAACCAAATTCAGAGATATTGAGTCATTCAAGGTCAGACAGCTAAGTAAGAAACAAAGTAAAAACAAACAGACAAAAACCCCATAATTCCTAACCAAAGTTTCTTTGGCAATAGTTCTATTTCTTATAGGATCAGCTGCACACAGGAAAGTACATGACACAAGATTTCAATACAGCAGGAGGCAGACAAATAAATGAAATAAGGATTCCAGTCACAGGCCATGTTAATTTAGAAAAATTTGTTTAGTTTCTATTTCTTTCCTTGTGAAATAGTTTACATCAGTGGTCCCCAACTTTTTGGCACCAGGGACTGGTTTCGTGGAAGACAATTTTTCCATGGACGGGGTTGAGGGGGGACGGTTCAGGTGGTAATCAGCAGGTGAAGCTTCGCTCATTCTCCTGCCACTCACCTCCTGCTATGCAGCCCGGTTCCTAACAAGGCCGCGGACCAGTACCGGTCTGTGGCCCAGGGGTGGGGAACCCCTGGATAGTTATAGTACTCCATGACTTACCGCCTTCATAGTATCCCACAATGAAATACTCTTGAAAACTCAGTAAGTGTTGCAAAATTTTACTCCCACTAGAAACTAGAAATAATTATTGATTCCATCAGTAATTTCAACTAAACAGGCATTTTTCCAAGGAAAAATTCTAGGTCAGAGGCCAGGAGTATGTAGGAGATGCCTATACTGGTATGGTCATATGAGTTGGTAAAATTTTGAAATACTTCTCAGCTGATTGATTAATTGCCACTTGCTCTAGTCCCTCGAGTGCCCCACCCTTCCCCTGGCATCTTCCAGATCTCCCCATGAGTCAGAAGGTAAAGGATTATTATCAGCAGGTTCGTGCTTCAGTGCTAAGGGTACCAGCCTTACTGGTACTTGACTTCTGTCCTTACCTCGTTGGAGACATTCCTGACCAATAAAGGGAAAACTCCAGCTATGTGTTTGCAGCTTGCTTTCTCATGTAACCAGAGTCATGTTGCCAACATCTGCCTGTGTTCCTGTGATTAGTGCTCAAGTGAAAATAATATCACTTGTTCTACCTACTATTAGATAATAATTACCGTAAATATTTTAAAAAATGTGGCTGGGATGGGATGTTTATCAAAATGTGATGCTTGACTTCCAGGGACATTAGTGCAGCCAAAGAGAAGGTCTCAGCTTGAAAGATCTTGGAGGAGTGGGAATGTTGTTGATTGTTTACTCATTGTCTTTGGCAAAGGAAGAACTAAAGAGTGCTTCAATTACCCCGGAATTTATTCCCCAACTCACAGCAATGTAATGTAGTTGGACCAGGAAACGATCCCTCCCAAGCCAGCTTGACCGTATTACAGAAGGAACACCTAAACACCAGGAATTTTTTAACATCAACAACACTTGCCTCCAGTTTAAAGTCTGAGACAGCTCCAACAGCTGTCAAATGGACAGTGAGTTTAACCCAAGAGAAACCACCAAAACTGTTTGCTGGAAAATATCATTGTAGAACTTACTCTGCTCATTCAGGGAAAGAAAATAATAAAACCAAAGAAAAATATGCATAGTACTTATGAAAATAGTCTACACTTTAAAAAGGAAGAGGACATAAGTACTAAAAATGCAAAAGAAAAATAAAACTTTTGAAAAAGATTTATTATAGGAAGTGGTAAAAAAAAATGGTAGGTTTGTTTTTGCAGAAACCTGGTTTTCATTCCCAATGAAATTGAAGAAAACATGGACTCTATGAAATAATATAATGTTAACATTTAGATAGAAAGGGAACTGACTGGATCAAGGAGCTAGATTTTTTTGAAAGAAGGAAAGACTGTAATGATAAAAACTGCCATAAAATTAAATCATTCATTTAATATGTCTTTATGAAGAGAAAGGCAATATCAGGATAAAAAGATGAGCAAGATATTAGAAGCGATATTATTGAAAACTAAATTCAGTAGGCAACAAACTTAGGAAGCACTTCAAGAATGCAGAAGGTGTTGGTTCTAAAACTGGCTCCTGCACATGGAGGGCAAGCAGAGACCAAAGAAAGATGCAGGCCACTCCAGATTGGTCGGTGGTAGGTTTAATAAGCAAAGGATCTCATATATGAGGCTTATTATGGGCAGCTGCAAGACAAGTAGATCTCCACACCCACCAAATCTTAAAGATTATATAAAGGCCTTAACTGGGTTTAGTTAGGTATACTGTCCAGATGGTCTCAACACCACATTGCTCTCTCAAGTCTGTGTCCTTGAAACAGCTCCTAGTGTGGGAATGGTGGACAGAATGTACATGCCAAGGACAGAGGAGCGGGGAGGAACCTCTGATTGCAGAGTCACAGGCAGTCATGTTTTCTCAACAGCCTCTTCCAACAGAAGGACAAGAGAAGAAAACTTATATGATTAAAGATGATTAAAATGGAAGACAGAAAGTAAAGACATAAGAAATGGATAATTGATTTCCTGAAAAAGAAAAACCAACAAATATGACATAATAAATAACAAATGATATAAAACAATGAAGTTTCCTAATAAAGTAAAATGTGTTTATGTTTCTCTCAATAGATTAAAATGTTCCTAACATTTCCCTAAGTTACATAAGGGAACTTCAAAAATATCTCAAGACCTAAGGCTTAGATTAAAAGGTCCTACCTTTTTCTCATCATATTATGGTGAAGCTGTTAATTCTAAGGGGAAAAAAAAAAAGAGCAAATTATGCATCTCTGAGACTGGGGGCAGGACACACAGAGGGAAACCTCTCTCAGGAGAAAACCTCTCTAAGAAGAAAATCTCTGAAGCTGTCCCTGGGCTTCTCTATAGCATTAAAAGCCAATTTTAAAAAGGTACAAAACAAAACGACTTAAAGGTATTTTGAAAAAAAGTTGCCACCAAACCCTGTATTCAACCAAGTTATCATTCCAGTAATGATAGGAAACAATTATTCTTAGTAATGCACAGGCTCACAAAGGATATCTCCCAGAGTACTCCCCCAAAATGTTAACTGTTCAAAAGATCAATCTAAAAAACAGCCGAGCATCTATTGATGAACACTTATGTTGTTTCCATATCTTGGCAGTTGTAAATAATGCTGCTACTAACACTGGGGTGCATGTATCTCTTTGAATTAATGTTTTCATTTTCTTCTAATATATTGCTATATCATATGGTAGTTCTATTTTTAATATTTTGAGGAACCTCCATGTTACTTTCCATAGTGGCTGCACCAATTTACATTCCCACCAACAGTGTACTAGGGTTCCTTTTTCTCCACATCCTCTCCAGCATTTATTATTTGTTGTCTTTTTGATGATAGCCAATATTTTGCCATTTGCAACAACATGAATGGAACTGAAGGGTATTATGCTTAGTTAGATAAGTCAAACAAAGAAAGACAATACTATATGTTTTCACTTCCATGTGGAAGGTAAAAAATAAAACAAAATAGAAACAGGCTCATAGATAGTGGGAGACAGGTGAGGGGATGGGGCAAGATAGGAATAGGGGGTTAACAGGTACAAACTACTATATAGGATACAATGTACAGCACAGGGAATATAGGCATATATATATATAATATAATGTTATAAATTTAAATGGAATATAATCTATAAAAATGTTGACTCACTACGTTGCACACCTGAAACTAATATAACACTGTAAATCAATTATACTTCAATTTAGAAATTAAAAAATGGGAGTGCCAAGGGGGGACCTTGAAGATGGCGGAAGAGTAAGATGCGGAGATGGCCTTCCTCCCCACGGATACACCAGAAATACATCTACACGTGGAACAACTCCTACAGAACACCTACTGAAGGCTGGCAGAAGACCTCAGACCTCCCAAAAGGCAAGAAACTCCCCACGTACCTGGGTAGGGCAAAAGAAAAAACAGAGACAAAAGAATAAGGACGGCACCTGCACCAGTGGGAGGGAGCTGTGAAGGAGGAAAAGTTTCCACACACTAGGAAGCCCCTCCGCGGGCGGAGACTGCGGGAGGCGGAAGGGTGAGCTTCGGACCGCGGAGGAGTGCACAGCAACAGGGGTGCGTAGGGCAAAGCGGGGAGATTCCCGCACAGAGGATCCGTGCCGACCGGCACTCACCAGCCCGAGAGGCTTGTCTGCTCACGCGCCGGGGCGGGCGGGGCTACGAGCTGAGGCTCGGGTTTCGGTTTTGGACGGAGCGCAGGGAGACGACTGGGGTTGGCGGCTTGAACATAGCCTGAAGGGGTTAGTGCACCACGACTAGCCGGGAGGGAATTCGGGGAAAAGCCTGCACCTGCCAAAGAGGCAAGAGACTTTTTCTTCCCTCTTTGTTTCCTGGTGCGGGAGGAGAGGGGTTTAAGAGCGCTGCTTAAAGGAACTCCAGAGACGGGCGCGAGCCGCGGCTAAAAGCGCGAACCCCAGAGACGGGCGCGAGCCGCGGCTAAAAGCGCGGGAGACGCTAAGGCTGCTGCTGCCGCCACCAAGGGGCCTGTGTGCGAGCACAGGTCACTCTCCACACCCCTCTTCTGGGGAGCCTGTGCAGCCCGCCACTGCCAGGTTCCGGGATTCAGGGACAACTTCCCCGGGAGAATGCACGGCGGGCCTCAGGCTGGTGCAATGTCACACTGGCCTCTGCCGCCGCAGGCCCGCCCCGCACGCCGTGCCCCTCCCTCCCCCCAGCCTGAGTGCGCCAGAGCCCCCAAATCAGCGGCTCCTTTAACCCCGTCCTGTCTGAGCAAAAAACAGACGCCCTCCAGCGACCTACACGCAGAGGCGGGGCCAAATCCAAAGCTGGGCTCCTGTGAGCTGTGAGAACAAAGAAGAGAAAGGGAAATCTCTCCCAGCAGCCTCAGAAGCAGCGGATTAAAGCTCCACAATCAACTTGATGTACCCTGCATCTGTGGAATACCTGAATAGACAAGGAATGATCCCAAATTGAAGAGGTAGAATTTAGGAGCGAGATCTATGATTTTTTTTCCCTTTTCCTCTTTTTGTGAATGTGTACGTGTATGCTTCTGTGTGAGATCTTGTCTGTATACTCTTGCTTCTACCATTTGTCCTAGGGCTCTATCCGTCCCTGGTTTTTTAAAAAAATTTCTTTTCTTAATAATTAATTTTAATTGTACTAACTTTATTATACTTTACCTTCGTTCTTTCTTTCTTTCCTTCCTTCCTTCCCTCCTTTAGACAACGAATCACCCCAAATTGAGGAGGTGGTCTCTGATAGCAAGAAATTATGATTTTTGCCCCTTTACCTCTTTTTGTGAAGGTGTATGTGTATGCTTCTGTGTAAGATTTTCTCTGTATAGCTTTGCTTCCAACATTTGTCCTAAGATCCTATCCGTCCCTTTTTTTTTTTCTAAATATTTTTTAATTCAATAACTATATTATACTTTATTTTATTTTTACTGTATCTTCTTTCTTTCTGTCTTTTTTCCTTCTTTCCCTCCTTCCTTCCTTCCTTCCTCCCTCCCTCCCTCCTTTCTTTCCTTCTTTGCTTCTTCCTTCCTTCCGTCCTTTCCTCCTTTCCTTCTTTCTTTCCTCATACTTCTACTAATTCTCTCTACTTTTTCTCCCTTTTATTCTGAGCCGTGTGGATGAAAGGCTCTTGGTGCTCCAGCCAGGAGTCAGGGCTCTGCCTCTGAGGTAGGAGAGCCAACTTCAGGACACTGGTCAACAAGAGACCTCCCAGCTCCACATAATATTAAACGGCGGAAATCTCCCAGAGACCTCCATATTAACACCAGCACCCAGCTTCACTCAACGACCAGCAAGCCACAGTGCTGGACAACCTATGCCAAACAACTAGCAAAACAGGAACACAAGCCCACCCATTAGCAGAGAGGCTGCCTAAAATCATAATAAGGCCACAGACACCCCAAAACACACCACCAGACGTGAACCTGCCCACTAGAGAGACAAGATCCAGCCTCATCCACCGCAACACAGGCACTAGTCCCCTCCACCAGGAAGCCTACACAACCCACTGAAACAACCTTAGCCACTGGAGACAGACATCAAAAACAACGGGAACTACGAACGTGCAGCCTGCAAAAAGGAGACCCCAAACACAGTAAGATAAGCAAAATGAGAAGACGGAAAAACACACAGCAGATGAAGGAGCAAGATAAAAATGCACCAGACCTAACAAATGAAAAGGAAATAGGCAGTCTACCTGAAAAAGAATTCAGAATAATGATAGTAAGGATGATCCGAAATCTTGGAAGTAGAATGGACAAAATGCAAGAACAGTTAACAAGGACCTAGAAGAAATAAAGATGAAACAAGCAATGATGAACAACGTAATAAATGAAATTAAAAGTACTCTAGATGGGATCAATAGCAGAATAACTGAGGCAGAAGAACGGATAAGTGACCTGGAAGATAAAATAGTGGAAATAACTACTGCAGAGCAGAATAAAGAAAAAAGAATGAAAAGAACTGAGAACAGTCTCAGAGACCTCTGGGACAACATTAAACACACCAACATTTGAATGATAGGGGTTCCAGAAGAAGAAGAGAAAAAGAAAGGGACTGAGAAAATATTTGAAGAGATTATAGTTGAAAACTTCCCTAATATGGGAAAGGAAATAGTTAATCAAGTCCAGGAAGCACAGAGAGTCCCATACAGGATAAATACAAGGAGAAATACGCCAAGACACATATTAATCAAACTGTCAAAAATTAAATACAAAGCAAGCATATTAAAAGCAGCAAGGGAAAAACAACAAATAACACACAAGGGAATCCCCATAAGGTTAACAGCTGATCTCTCAGCAGAAACCCTACAAGCCAGAAGGGAGTGGCAGGACATACTGAAAGTAATGAAGGAGAAAAACCTGCAACCAAGACTACTCTACCCAGCAAGGATCTCATTCAGATTTGATGGAGAAATTAAAATATTTACAGACAAGCAACAGCTGAGAGAGTTCAGCACCACCAAACCAGCTTTACAACAAATGCTAAAGGAACTTCTCTAGACAAGAAACACAAGAGAAGGAAAAGACCTATAATAACGAACCCAAAACAATATAGAAAATGGGAATAGGAACATACATATCGATAATTACCTTAAATGTAAATGGACTAAATGCTCCCACCAAAAGACACAGATTGGCTGAATGGATACAAAAACAAGACCCTTATATATGCTGTCTACAAGAGACCCACTTCAGACCTAGAGACACATACAGACTGAAAGTAAGGGGATGGAAAAAGATATTCCATGCAAATGGAAACCAAAAGAAAGCTGGAGTAGCAATTCTCATATCAGACAAAATAGACTTTAAAATAAGGACTATTAAAAGAGACAAAGAAGGACACTACATAATGATCAAGGGATCGATCCAAGAAGAAGATATAACCATTGTAAATATTCATGCACCCAACAGAGGAGCACCTCAATATATAAGGCAAATACTAACAGCCATAAAAGGGGAGATCGACAGTAACACATTCATAGTAGGGGACTTTAACACCCCACTTTCAGCCATGGACAGATCATCCAAAATGAAAATAAATAAGGAAACACAAGCTTTAAATGATACATTAAACAAGATGGACTTAATTGATATTTATAGGACACTCCACCCAAAAACAACAGAATACACATTTTTCTCAAGTGCTCATGGAACATTCTCCAGGATAGATCATATCTTGGGTCACAAATCAAGCCTTGGTAAATTTAAGAAAATTGAAATTGTATCAAGTATCTTTTCTGACCACAACGCCATGAGACTAGATATCAATTACAGGAAAAGATCTGTAAAAAATACAAACACATGGAGGCTAAACAATACACTACTTAATAATGAAGTGATCACTGAAGAAATCAAAGAGGAAATAAAAAAATACCTAGAAACAAATGACAATGGAGACACAACGACCCAAAACCTATGGGATGCAGCAAAAGGAGTTCTAAGGGGGAAATTTATAGCAATACAAGCCCACCTTAAGAATCAGGAAACATCTCGAATAAACAACCTAACCTTGCACCTCAAGCAATTAGAGAAAGAAGAACCTCAAAGCTAGCAGAAGGAAAGAAATCATAAAAATCAGATCAGAAATAAATGAAAAAGAAATAAAGGAAATGATAGCAAAGATCAATAAAACTAAAAGCTGGTTCTTTGAGAAGATAAACAAAATAGATAAACCACTAGCCAGACTCATCAAGAAAAAAAGGGAGAAGACTCAAATCAATAGAATTAGAAATGAAAAAGGAGAAGTAACAACTGACACTGCAGAAATAAAAAAAAATCATGAGAGATTACTACAAGCAACTCTATGCCAATAAAATGGACAATCTGGAAGAAATGGACAAATTCTTAGAAATGCACAAACTGCCAAGACTGAATCAGGAAGAAATAGAAAATATGAACAGACCAATCACAAGCACTGAAATTGAAACTGTGATTAAAAATCTTCCAACAAACAAAAGCCCAGGACCAGATGGCTTCACAGGTGAATTCTATCAAACGTTTAGAGAAGAGCTAACACCTATCCTTCTCGAACTCTTCCAAAATATAGCAGAGGGAGGAACACTCCCAAATTCCTTCTACGAGGCCATTATCACCTTGAAACCAAAACCAGACAAGGATGTCACAAAGAAAGAAAACTACAGGCCAATATCACTGATGAACATAGATGCAAAAACCCTCAATAAAATACTAGCAAACAGAATCCAACAGCACATTAAAAGGATCATACACCATGATCAAGTGGGGTTTATTCCAGGAATGCAAGGATTCTTCAATATACGCAAATCTATCAATGTGATAAACCATATTAACAAATTGAAGGAGAAAAACCATATGATCATCTCAATAGATGCAGAGAAAGCTTTCGACAAAATTCAACACCCATTTATGATAAAAACCCTGCAGAAAGTAGGCATAGAGGGAACTTTCCTCAACATAATAAAGGCCATATATGACAAGCCCACAGCAAACATCATCCTCAATGGTGAAAAACTGAAAGCATTTCCACTAAGATCAGGAACAAGACAAGGTTGCCCACTCTCACCACTCTTATTCAACATAGTTTTGGAAGTTTTAGCCACAGCAATCAGAGAAGAAAAGAAATAAAAGGAATCCAAATCGGAAAAGAAGAAGTAAAGCTGTCACTGTTTGCAGATGACATGATACTATACATAGAGAATCCTAAAGATGCTACCAGAAAACTACTAGAGCTAATCAATGAATTTGGTAAAGTACCAGGATACAAAATTAATGCACAGAAATCTATGGCATTCCTATATACTAATGATGAAAAATCTGAAAGTGAACTCAAGAAAACACTCCCATTTACCATTGCAACAAAAAGAATAAAATATCTAGGAATAAACCTCCCTAAGGAGACGAAAGACCTGTATGCAGAAAATTATAAGACACTGATGAAAGAAATTAAAGATGATACAAATAGATGGAGAGATATACCATGTTCTTGGATGGGAAGAATCAACATTGTGTAAATGACTCTACTACCCAAAGCAGTCTACAGATTCAATGCAATCCCTATCAAATTACCAGTGGCATTTTTCACAGAACTAGAACAAAAAATTTCGCAATTTGTATGGAAACACAAAAGACCCCGAATAGCCAAAGCAACCTTGAGAACGAAAAAAGGAGCTGGAGGAATCAGGCTCCCTGACTTCAGACTATACTACAAAGCTACAGTAATCAAGACAGTATGGTACTGGCACAAAAACAGAAAGATAGATCAATGGAACAGGATAGAAAGCCCAAAGATAAACCCACACACATATGGACACCTTATCTTTGATAAAGGTGGCAGGAATGTACAGTGGAAAAAAGACAGCTGCTTCAATAAATGGTGCTGGGAAAACTGGACAGGTACCTGTAAAAGTATGAGATTAGATCACTCCCTAACACCATACACAAAAATAAGCTCAAAATGGATTAAAGACCTAAATGTAAGGCCAGAAACTATCAAACTCTTAGAGGAAAACATAGGCAGAACACTCTATGACATAAATCACAGCAAGATCCTTTCTGACCCACCTCTTAGAATAGTGGAAATAAAAACAAAAATAAACAAATGGGACCTAATGAAACTTCAAAGCTTTTGCACAGCAAAGGAAACCATAATCAAGACCAAAAGACAACCCTCAGAATGGGAGAAAATATTTGCAAATGAAGCAACTGACAAAGGATTAATCTCCAAAATTTATAAGCAGCTCATGCAGCTCAATAACAAAAAAACAAACAACCCAATCCAACAATGGGCAGAAGACCTAAATAGACATTTCTCCAAAGAAGATATACAGAATGCCAACAAACACATGAAAGAGTGCTCAACATCATTAATCATTAGAGAAATGCAAATCAAAACTACAATGAGATATCATCTCACACCAGTCAGAATGGCCATCATCAAAAAATCTAGAAACAATAAATGCTGGAGAGGGTGTGGAGAAAAGGGAACCCTCTTGCACTGCTGGTGGGAATGTGAATTGGTTCAGCCACTATGGAGAACAGTATGGAGGTTCCTTAAAAAGCTACAAATAGAACTACCATATGACCCAGCAATCCCACTACTGGGCATATACCCTGAGAAAACCAAAATTCAAAAAGAGTCATGTACCAAAATGTTCATTGCAGCTCTATTTACAATAGCCCGGAGATGGAAACAACCTAAGTGCCCATCATGGGATGAATGGATAAAGAAGATGTGGCACATATATACAATGGAATATTACTCAGCCTTAAAAAGAAATGAAATTGAGCTATTTGTAATGAGATGGATAGACCTAGAGTCTGTCATACAGAGTGAAGTAAGTCAGAAAGAAAAAGACAAATACCGTATGCTAACACATATATATGGAATTTAAGGAAAAAAAAAATGTCATGAAGAACCTAGGGGTATGACAGGAATAAAGACGCAGACCTACTGGAGAACAGACTTGAGGACATGGGGAGGGGGAAGGGTGAGCTTTGACAGGGCGAGAGAGAGTCATGGACATATACACACTAACAAACGTAGTAAGGTAGATAGCTAGGGGGAAGCAGCCGCAAGGCACAGGGATATTAGCTCGGTGCTTCGTGACAGCCTGGAGGAGTGGGATAGGGAGAGTGGGAGGGAGGGAGACGCAAGAGGGAAGACATATGGGAACATATGTATATGTATAACTGATTCACTTTGTTATAAAGCAGAAACTAACACACCATTGTAAAGCAATTATACCCCAATAAAGATGTTTAAAAAAAAAAAAAAACTACAATGAGATATCATCTCACACCAGTCAGAATGGCCATCATCAAAAAATCTAGAAACAATAAATTCTGGAGAGGGTTTGGAAAAAAGGGAACACTCCTGCACTGCTGGTGGGAATGTGAATTGGTGCAGCCATTATGGAGAACAGTATGGAGGTTCCTTAAAAACCTACAAATAGAACTACCATATGACCCAGCAATCCCACTACTGGGCATATACCCTGAGAAAACCATAATTCAAAAAGAGTCATGTACCAAAATGTTCATTGCAGCTCTATATACAATAGCTCGGTGATGGAAACAACCTAAGTGCCCACCATTGGATGAATGGATAAAGAAGATGTGGCACATATATACAATGGAATATTACTCAGCCATAAAATGAAACGAAATTGAGCTATTTGTAATGAGGTGGATAGACCTAGAGTCTGTCATACAGAGTGAAGTAAGTCAGAAAGAGACACACAAATACCATATGCTAACACATATATTTGGAATTTAAGAAAAAAAAAATGTCATGAAGACCCTAGGGGTAAGACAGGAATAAAGACACAGACCTACTGGAGAACGGACTTGAGGATATGGGGAGGGGGAAGAGTGAGCTGTGACAAAGCGAGAGAGAGGCATGGACATATATACACTACCAAACGTAAGGTAAATAGCTAGTGGGAAGCAGCCGCATAGCACAGGTAGATCAGCTCAGTGCTTTGTGACCGCCTGGAGGGGTGGGATAGGGAGGATGGGAGGGAGGGAGACGCAAGAGGGAAGAGATATGGGAACATATGTATATGTATAACTGATTCATTTTGTTATAAAGCAGAAACTAACATACCATTGTAAAGCAATTATACCCCAATAAAAATGTTAAAAAAAAAAAAAAAAAAAATGGGAGTGCCAAAAAGTGAGCCTGTGTTGTAGGAGGATGAGCAGAAGGCATTAAATCACTTAAATGTAATAATAATTGTGAAACAAACAAAAAAATGATTTAGAAAGAATAGCTATGTAATGTCAACATATGATAATTTAATAATATCTTCAGAAATCTCATATCATGTGAAAAAACTTATGAAGCAGAAGGGGTGAATAAAAGTGGGCATGTGGTGGAGCAGGAGGGTGGCAACAGTTTCTGGTTCATTCATGACATTGATATTCAGCCATTTTTTAATTTTAAGGGTACCCCCAGGACTTCCCTGGTGATGCAGTGGTTAAGAATCTGCCTGCCAATGCAGGGGACATGGGTTCGATCCCTGGTCCAGGAAGATCCCCACATGCCACAGAGCAACTAAGTCTGTGCACCACAACTACTGAGCCTGCGCTCTAGAGCTCATGCTCCACAACAAGAGAAGCCACCGTGGTGAGAAGCCTGTGCACTGCAACGAAGAGTAGGCCCTGCCTTGCCGCAACTAGAGAAAGCCCACGTGCAGCCATGAAGACCCAAGACAGCCAAAAATAAATAAATAAAATAAATTTATTTTTTAAAAAAGGTACCCTCTAAAATGTTGTTTTCAGGTATATCTTTCTTCCAAATTGTTAGGCAACAAAATTTTAAATGAACACATTTCATATGACAAAAAGAGCAAACAAAAAAAAGTTTTGAGAGGCAAAACATACAAAACAACAGAATACAAGTACAGAAATCTCCAAACAAAATGACAAAATAAAATCAAACATAACATTTATTGTTAACAAACACCTCTGCTAAAAGATAACTGCTAGACTTATCTATAAAACAAAAGCTAGCAGTAATAGGCCTCTCTAAAACAAAATAACAGAGAAATACTAAAAGTAAATATTTGGACAAAATGCAACAGTTAAACCCAAGGAAGAAGAAACAGCCAAATTATATTAATAACAGAAAAATAGCCTTCAACAAAAATTAAAATATGTGTAATCTTATTTTTTATGAAGGTACAATCCATAATAATGATACTGGAGTCAAAAACAATTATACTTTATAATTAATATAAAATACATGAAGCAAAAACTGTTAAAAATATGAGAAATAAATAGAAACCCAATAGGAGGTAGAGATTTTAGTACAACAGTCATAGGCTTTGGTAAATAAATAAGATTAAAAATTGTATGAAAAATCTAAATACTTAACAGTGTTTATTTAACATATTTATATTGAACTTTATATGGAAAACATAAATACCTAAACTTTTTTCTCAAGTGTCCACAGAACTTTTGCAAAAATAATTCTATAAGGCCATCTTTAAAAAGTATAAATAAATTTAAAAGAAAACTCCAGAAATTCCTTGCAGAGTCTTTGATACAAAACAAAACAAAACAAAACAAAACAAAAAAACCTACAAAGTAATATTAAAATGTTAAACAAAAAATTTTCAAACGTTTGAAAAATGTATCAACCTCATAAATTGCTGGTGTAAAAAAATAATTACGGAAAAATTTTAAAGTAACATCATGATAAAACTGCATACTAAACATCTGGGAAGTGGCCAAAGTTATTCAAAAGACTATTCTTCTCAAACTTAAATGCTTTCATTATCAAAAAAAAAAGAAAAGAAAAGAAAAGAAAAGAGAAAAATGTTAACTAAACCTTTATATAAATTGGAAAGAAAGCACAGCAAAGCAATTTTAGGAAAAGCAGAAGAAACTAATTCTTTTTTAAATGCACAGAAATTAACATTTTAATGTGAAAGTTAAAAAGTAGAATTAATTAATCTAAGAATGACCTCTTTGAAAATAAATCAATCAAAATAACTATTCTCCAAAAAAGAATAATTCTCCAAAAAAGAAATACTAATATATAAATACAGTATAAAGGTGGTTAAAAATAATATCATTAATGTCATAATATTAAATATAATATTAATATATATTATATAATGTATTATATAATAATACCATTTATTAGCTTATGCTAAAACTTTGATAATATCAATGAAATATACTTTTTTCCTAGAAAATATAATTAGAAAAATTGATCCAGGAGAGGTAGAAATCATGGAAGGAATTTAAAAGTTAGTGAATCACTCAGCAAAAATGTGCCAACTTAAAACAAAGTATCATACTACATAAACCACTCTGGAAAACAAAAACAATTAGCTTTATTTTACAGTTTATCTTATAATTTTTTGCATAATTAAATACCTAAATATAAAAATAGGCAAAGTAAAAGTTCAGACCAACTTCACATATACATGAACATTTGAAAAATTTAGGTAGACTCTTATGAAAGGTATTACAGTATTATATTTTAAAAATTGTTCACCCCAAGTGCATACAAATTATGCATACAAGATGCCATTGGCACACAGAGCATAGAACAGCTCATTCTGCTGGTTGGGGCTCCAGAAGGATTTACACAGGAGGTGACCACTGAGAGAGGCTTTGACAAATGGGTTGATTTTACCAAGCTGAGCTGAAGAAGCTTATCCAGGGTAGGGAAGGGCCTGGGTAAAGGCAGTGAGGCTTAAAGGCAGATCAGAGAGGGGTCATTTTGGAGAAGGGACCAGGGACAGGACACAAGCCTGGAAAAGCTGGGAATGCTCTTTAGGGTCAGGAACTTCAGACAATGTTGACATGACTGAGGGAATCTGGGGCCTAAAGGGATTACAAAGGAGGCCGGCCACTTACCTGCTCTGTGCAAAGACACAGTCTGCCCCTAACCCTGCTCAATCTTCTCAGAGAACATTCTTTTCTTGTAGGGAGGGGACAGGGAAAGAGTGAACAGCTCACACAAATCTATTGCTCCTACAAGAAAAATAAGTAGAAGATACCTTACAGGTATGAGTCACCAATATCATCTTCAGACATAAATGACAAAACATTTTTATTATTGTCTTTTTACCCTGCACACTTGAAATCTGAAAGGTCTGAGGTTAACTTGGACCATTATCCTGCTTGACCAGAGGATGATCTTTCTGCTACCTGATAATACCTTTTAATACCTCCTCAAGGTTTATGCTCTTCTCTTCCTCCTTTTCAAAGTCTCCTGGGTATTTTTTAACACAAGCTTTTGCCCCTAGAGCCTCCTTTCCAGCCAGTGTTTGGAGGCAAAATAATCACAATAACTGAGATCTCTCTTTTCTGGTAAATTTTCAAAAAACAAAAAAAATTGTTCACCACGATTGCAAGATTGATTGATTGATTGATTAGCCAGATAGACCTCTTGCAACATTTATTATTGTAATGCCATAAAAGTTTATTTCATATTAAGAAATCTCTTAAGATATCAAATAATGGAAAAGAAGAAAAATAGTTATCAAAAAATTATCTCAGAATTTCAGAAGTCTCTAATATAAATTTGCTATATTGTGTCACTATATATACAGCTGCATTTTGAACTGAGACCCAACTGACAGCTACAGAACCACTCTATTGCCTCTGTCAGCTGAGGTTACTTGATCCAAACCAGAATCCTCATCTATATCCATAGGACAACCTATTCTTATGAAAGCTTATTGAGATAATACTGTGGTTTGCTACCTAGATTCTCCTTCAAGGAAGAATGTGTTTCCCAGACAGATGCTAGGAGTGCTAGCAAAAGACAGCCTTCAGCTCTCAGCCTATTGGGGATCAACTCAAATGCAGAGAACTGCCTCAGACCTTCTCTAAGCTGGCCCACATTCAATGCAGGACTATAAAATGCTGGCCATCCTGACCCAACTTGGGACAACTCTGAAAGCCCACTCTTGCTCTGGAGCTCCTTTGAGATCAGCTAAGGCAACCATCAGGAATGTATTGCAGCTCAACCTCTTCCTCTGCTCAGTCCTGCTTTCCTCCCTTCCATTTCACAGGTGTTCACCCCAAAGGTACTCCTTAATAAACATCCTGCAAGCTAAACTCCATCTCAGAGCCTGCTTCCTAGGAAATACAACCTACAACATTATGACTTATAGTCGTTTTATTTAGTGCCTGACCCTAACACTTGGGCCAGACATTAGCTCTTGGGCCAGGGACTTAGAAATGTGTCAAGAACACAGCCCGGGGTTGCTATCTCAGGTTCTATTTCTGAGGAATTGCTGAGAAATGAGATACTGAGCCTCAGCTTCTCATCTATAAAATGTAGAAATCTAGGGGATTTCTAGGCTCTTTTGTAATTCAAAAATGCCATATGATGAGATTTCCAAACATATATATATATGATTTAGGACTTTAATATCCATATACCATTATGTTCTTTAGATAATTTTCTAAACAACATAACACTATAATCACTTGGTAAAAATAAATTGTCAGATAATTTGAGGTTGAACATAGAATAGTTATTTGGAAGCCAACAGAATTAGGAGAAGTCATGAACAACATCTTCATTCATTCATGTACCAACCTATTTCTTCATCAGCCACTTACCAAGTAACTACTATGTGCTACACATTGTTGTATGATCTTACTCTTGAGAGCTCACAATTTAATGAAGAAAAGGGATACTAAATAACATAACAATAATCTACTAAGTTCAGTAATAAAATACAATGAGTTCTGTTGTACCATAGAGGGATAGATAGATCATTTGGTAGCTGTGTAGACTAAGAAGAGTAGGCAATCCAAATAAGAATCTGTTCGGCTGTCCAAAAGAGGATTGATGAAGGCCCTAAATAAGGTAATGAAACAATGGGAAATATACAAGAAATTTCAAAATTGGCAAGACTTGCGGTAATTAATTTTACAAGAGTGGGGTGAAAGATGTGGGTAAATTATGGAGGATTCCCATGTGTACCTCCACCACTAAAGAAGAGACCCCAGGACACACCATGTGAGGGAGAGCCCTGAACACTGAAACACCATGAAGGTAGGCTTTTAGATGATAGTTTCTGTTTCTCCAGCTTGAGGTAAAACATGGGATGACTGTGTCTACATATCCCATTCACGTTTGTAAAATGGTAGCCCCCATGCAACACATCACCAGAAAGTCCTTCCTGCTGGGCCCTGGGCTACTCCCTTCAGTAAGGAGGCCAAAAGCCCCAAGAGGGAGGGAGGGAGGGAGGGGAGGGTTTGCCTGGTGCCATCAGGACCGCGTGTCACCCTGAAGCTAAGGGCAGCAATTGCCACTGCCAGAATCATGCCCTCATTTCCCGGGAAGGTCATTCAAGAAGGCCTCCTCCTGTGTGATTAGTGCATCACCTTAACGGTGCCGTCAGGACCAGTCACCTGAGGAAAATGCCCAGGTGAGCCAACCTGCCTGAGAATGTGGCCTCCCTCCTTTAAGAAGCCAAAAATACGCCCACTCCTCTTGTTGTTGTTGTTGTTAAAGAGTCTATGATAACTCTGTCTATAGGAATTCTTGGCAGTTTTATGTTCTGTATCATTTCTTTTTCTGTCATTGATTGAAAACTCCTTGGATCCTGTTAGCAGTTACAGATTCAAGAAGTCCAGTACTTCATAGATTTTATCATGTATTTAGAAGGGGAATCACCATCAAGTTGCTGAAATGAGGATGAAGTGTCTTTCAGTCATGGAGATGGAAATAAATGGTGCTCTGCAGGGTGTGCAAGGATAGGCACCCAAGATTCCTTCACCCAGTCCTCCCTTTTCTCCCTCACTGCTTCCTGGAAAATTGACCCCCACACCCCCGACACACACACAAAGAGCAAAAAGGATTTAGTGAGAAAGACCAAATCTCTTGCCTACATATACAATAATAACAGCACTTTATTCCACTTATAAAAATGTTCTATTTCATTACACTTTACCAAGCATTTTTAGATTGTTTGACTAAACCCCAAAAATAAAATTAAAAAACTGAGAAAGAGAATCATAATGAAGTCAAATTTTACTGGTGTTGTATAAAAGTGTTTAATCACATTTCTAAACCAGGGAACCAGGATGCGGGAAGGCACCTCCACTACCCAAGAGTCAAGTCACTGCATGGCCTGGGTACACCTCTCCGTTCAACCAGCCATTATGTCCTCTCCATGACCTCCTCCAGCTGGACTTTAGCTTGGACAAACAACTCTCCCTGCCCCACTGTTGGTCCACCACTGGAAAGAATGATTACCATGTGGCTGGCAGGGTCTTGGTGTTCCAGCTCGGTGTCAGGCCTGAGCCTGTGAGGTGGGAGAGCCGAGTTCAGGACATTGGACCACCAGAGACCTCCCAGCACCACATAATACCAAACAGCAAAAATCTCCCAGAGATCTCCATCTCAATGCCAAGACCCAGCTCCACCTAATAACCAGAAGGCTCCAGGGCTGGACACGCCATGTCAAAAAACTAGCAAGGCATGACCACAACCCCACCCATTAGCAGAGAGACTGACTAAAATCATAACTTCACAGACACCCCAAAACACATCACCAGACACAGTCCTGCCCATCAGAAAGACAAGATCCAGCCTCATCCACCAGAACACAGGCACCAGTCCCCTCCACCAAGAAACCTACACAACCCACTGAACCAACCTTACCCACTTGGGGAACACAACAAAAACAATGGGAACTATGAACCTGCAGCCTGCAAAATAGAGACCCCAAGCACAGTAAGTTAAGCAAAATGAGAAGACAGAGAACTATGGAGCAGATGAAGGAGCAAGGTAAAAGCCCACCAGACCAAAGAAATGAAGAGGAAATAGGCAGTCTACCTGAAAAAGAATTCAGAGTAATGATACTAAAGATGATCCAAAATCTTGGAAATAGAATGGAGAAAATACAAGAAACATTTAACAAGGACCAAGAAGAACAAAAGAGCAAACAAACAATGATGAACAGCACAATAAATGAAATTAAAAATTCTCTAGAAGGAATCAATAGCAGAATAACTGAGGCAGAAGAACAGATAAGTGACCTGGAAGATAAAATAGTGGAAATAACTAACACAGAGCAGAATGAAGAAAAAAGCATGAAAATAATTGAGGACAGTCTCAGAGACCCCTGGGACAACATTAAAAGCACTAAAATTGGAATTATAGGGGTCCCATAAAAAGAAGAGAAAAAGAAAGGATCTGAGAAAATATTTCAAGAGATTATAGTCAAAAACTCCCCTAACATGTGAAAGGAAATAGTCAATCAAGTCCAGGAAGCACAGAGTCCTATACAGGATGAACCCAAAGGGAAACACTGAGACACATACTAATCAAACCATCAAAAATTAAATTCAAAGAAAAATTGTTAAAAGCAGCAAGGGAAAAGCAACAAATAACATACAAGGGTATCCCCATAAGATTAACAGCTGATCTTTCGGCAGAAACTCTGCAAGCCAGAAGGGAGTGGCAGGACACATTTAAAGTGATAAAAGGGAAAAACCTACAACCAAAATTACTCTACACAGCAAAGGTCTCATTCAGATTTGACAGAGAAATCAAAATCTTTACAGACAAGCAAAAGCAAAGAGAATTCAGCACCACCAAACCAGCTTTACAAGAAATGCTAAAGGAACTTCTCTAGGCAAGAAACACAAGAGAAGGAAAAGACTTACAATAACAAACCCAAAACAATTAAGAAAATGGTAATAGGAACATACATATCAATAATTACCTTAAATGTAAATGGATTAAATGCTCCCACCAAAAGACACAGACTGGCTGAATGGATACAAAAACAAGACCCGTATATATGCAGGGCTACAAGAGACCCACTCAGACCTAGGGACACATACAGACTGAAAGTGAGGGGATGGAAAAAGATATTCCATGCAAATGGAAGTCAAAAGAAAGATGGAGTAGCAATTCTCATATCAGACAAAATAGACTTTAAAATAAAGACTATTACAAGAGACAAAGAAGGACACTACATAATGATGAAGGGATCAATCCAAGAAGAAGGTATAACAATTGTAAACATTTATGCACCCAACATAGGAGCACCTGAATACATAAGGCAGATGCTACAAGCCATAAAACAGGAAATCGACAGTAACACAATAATAGTAGGGGACTTTAACACCACACTTTCACCAAAGGAGAGATCAACCAAAATGAAAATAAATAAGGAAAAACAAGCTATAAATGACTTACTAAACAAGATGGACTTAATTGATATTTATATGATATTCCATCCAAAAACAACAGGATACACTTTCTTCTCAAGTGCACATGGAATATTCTCCAGGATAGATCATATCTTGGGTCACAAATCAAGCCTTGGTAAATTTAAGAAAATTGAAATTGTATCAAGTATCTTTTCAGACCATAGCACTATGAGACTAGATATCAGTTACAGGAGAGAATCTGTAAAAAATACAAACACAAAGAGGCTAAACAATACACTACTAAATAACCAAGAGATCACTGAAGAAATCAAAGAGGAGAGCAAAAAATATCTAGAGACAAATGACAATGAAAACACGACAACCCAAAACCTATGGGATGTAGCAAAAGCAGTTCTAAGAGGGAAGTTTATAGCAATACAATGCTACCTCAAGAAACAAGAAAAATCTCAAATAAACAATCTAACTTTATACCTAAAGCAATTAGAGAAAGAAGAACAAAAGAAACCTGAAAGTTAGCAGAAGGAAAGAAATCAAAAAACTCAGATCAGAAATAAATGAAAAAGAAATGAAGGAAACAACAGCAAAGACCAATAAAACTAAAAGTTGCTACTTTGACAAGATAAACAAAATTTATAAACCATTAGCCAGACTCATCAAGAAAAAAAGAGAAAGACTCATCAAGAAAAAAAGAGAAAGACTCAAATCAACAGAATTAGAAATGAAAAAGGAGAAGTAACAACTGACACTGCAGAAATACAAAGGATCATGAGAGATTACTAAAAGCAACTATATGCCAATAAAATGGACAGCCTGGAAGAAATGGACAAATTCTTAGCAAAGCACCACTTTCCGAGACTGAACCAGGAAGAAATAGAAAATATAAAGAGACCAATCACAAGCACGGAAATTGAGACTGTGATTAAAAATTTGCCAACAAACAAAAGCCCAGGACCAGATGGCTTCACAGTCAATTTTATCAAACATTTAGAGAGGAGCTAACACTTATCCTTCTCAAACTCTTCCAAAATACAGCAGAGGAAGGAACACTCCCAAATTCATTCTACTAGGCCACCATCACCCTGATACCAAAAACAGACAAAGATGTCACAAAAAAAGAAAACTACAGTTCAATATCACTGATGAATATAGATGCAAAAATCCTCAACAAAATACTAGCAAACAGAACCCAGCAGCACAGTAAAAGGATCATACACCTTGATCAAGTAGGGTTTATCCCAGGAATGCAAGGATTCCTCAATATACGCAGATCAATCACTGTAATACACCATACTAACAAACTGAACAGTAAAAGCCATATAATCTCAATAGGTGCAGAAAAAACTTTTGACAAAATTTACACCCATTTATGCTAAGAACCCTCCAGAAAGTAGGCATAGAGGGAACTTACCTCAACATAATAAAGGCCATATATGACAAATCCACAGCCAACATTGTTCTTAATAGTGAAAAACTGAAACCATTTCCACTAATATCAGGAACAAGACAGGGTTGCCCACACTCACCACAATTATTCCACATAGTTTTGGAAGTTTTAGCCACAGCAATCAGAGAAGAAAAAGAAATAAATGGAACCCAAATCAGAAAAGAAGAAGTAAAGCTGTCACTGTTTGCAGATGACATGATACTATACACAGAGAATCCTAAAAATGCCACCAGAAAACTACTAGAGCTAATCAATGAATTTGGTAAAGCACCAGCATACAAAATACACGCACAGAAATCTCTTGCATTCCTATACACTAATGATGAAAAATCTGAAAGACAAATTAAGGAAACACTCCCATTTACCATTGCAACCAAAAGAATAAAATACCTAGGAATAAACCTACCTAAGGAGACAAAAGACCTGAAGGCAGAAAGCTATAAGACACTGATGGAATAAATTAAATACGATACAAACAGATGGAGAGATATACCATGTTCTTGGATTGGAAGAATCAACATTGTGAAAATGACTATACTACCCAAAGCAATCTGCAGAGTCAATGTAATCCCTATCAAATTACCACCGGCATTTTTCACCAACTAGAACAAAAAATTGTGCAATTTGTATAGAAACACAAAAGACCCCGAATAGCCAAAGCAATCTTGAGAAAGAAAAACGGAGTTGGAGGAATCAGGTTCCCTGACTTCAGACTATACTACAAAGCTACAGTAATCAAGACAGTATGGTACTGGCACAAAAACAGAAATATAGATCCATGGAACAGGATAGAAAGCCTAGAGATAAACCCACACACATATGGGCACCTTATCTTTGATAAAGGAGACAAGAATATACAATGGAGAAAAGACAGGTTCTTCAATAAGTGGTCCTGGGAAAACTGGACAGCTACATGTAAAAGAATGAAATTAGAACACTTCCTAACACCGTACACAAAAATAATCTCAAAATGGATTAAAGACCTAAATATATGGCCAGACACTATAAAACTCTTAGAGGAAAACATAGGCAGAACACTCTATTATATAAATCATAGCAAGATCCTTTTTGACCCACCTCCTAGAGAAATGGAAAAAAAAAAACACAATAATAAACAAATGGGACCTTATGAAACTTAAAAGCTTTTGCACAGCAAAGGAAACCATAAACAAGACAAAAAGACAACCCTCAGAATGGCAGAAAATATTTGCAAACGAAGCAACTGACAAAGGATTAATCTCCAAAATATACAAGCAGCTCATGCAACTCAATATCAAAAAACAAACAACTCAATCCAAAAATGGGCAGAAGACCTGAATAGACATTTCTCCAAAGAAGATATACAGATTGCCAACAAACACATGAAAGGATGCTCAACATCACTAATCATTAGAGAAATGCAAACCAAAACTACAATGAGGTGTCACCTCATACCGTTCAGAATGGCCATCATCAGAAAATGTACAAACAGTAAACGCTGGAGAGGGTGTGGAGAAAAGGGAATCCTCTTGCACTGTTGGTGGGAATGTAAATTGATACAGCCACTATGGAGAACAGTATGGAGCTTCCTTTAAAAACTACAAATAGAACTACCATATGACCCAGCAATCCTACTACTGGGCATATACCCTGAGAAAACCATAATTCAAAAAGAGTCATGTACCACAATGTTCATTGCAGAACTATTTACAATAGCCAGGACATGGAAGCAACCTAAGTGTTCATCAACAGATGAGTCAATAAAGAAGATGTGGCCCACACATACAATGGAATATTACTCAGCCATAAAATGAAACAAAATTGAGTTATTGGTAGTGAGGTGGTTGGATCTAGAGTCTGTCATACAGAGTAAAGTAAGTCAGAAAGAGAATAATAAATTCCATATGCTAACACATATATATGGAATCTTAAAAAAAAAAGGTTCTGAAGAAACTAGGGGTCAGACCGGAATAAAGATGCAGACATAGAGAATGGACTTGAGGACACAGGGAAGGGGAAGGGTAAGCTGGTACAAAGTGAGAGAGTGGCGTTGACATATATATACTACCAAATATAAAATAGATAGCTAGTGGGAAGCAGCTGCATAGCACAGGGAGATCAGCTCATGCTTTTTGACCCCCTAGAGGGGTGGGATACGGAGGGTAGAAGAGAGATGCAAGAAGGAGGAGATATGGGGATATATGCATATGTATAACTGATTCACTTTGTTATACAGCAAAAACTAACACAACATTGTAAAGCAATTATACTCCAATAAAGATGTGAAAAAAAAAATCTAAACCAAGATTAACTCAGAGTTTGGGGAACTAAAGATTATAAAATTTTGAGGGGTGTCTTTTTAAAAAGGAATGCAAAATTGGGTATAAAAGTAAATTTTGGTTAGGAAAAAATATAAATTACATGCTTTAACAATATGAAAATATCACAAACAAAACCCAGAAAATATAAGATATTTGTTAATTACTTGCTCAACATCTTCCTATATACTTCTTCTCCCATGTAATTGGCTACATCCTTTTTGATCACCTCTTCATAAGACAAGATTTTATATCATTTTCTATAGCAGGGTTACTCAGGTTCTGAAATCTTGGCACTATTGGCATTCTGAGCCAGCAATTCTTTTTTGGGAGCAGGCAGAGGAAAGAGGGGAGACAAGATATCCTATGCATTGTAGGAATTTTTGCAGCACCTCTGGCCTCTACCCACTAGATGCCAGTAGCATCCCCCAGTTGTGACCACCAAAAATGTTTTCCAAACATTGTCAAATATTCCTTGGGGGGAAAAAAATCACACCCAGTTAAGAATCACTGTTTTGTAGCAAGAAGAGAAAGATAATGTCATAGTCGGCTCAGGCTGCCATAACAAAATACTATAGACTGAGTGGCTTAAACAACAGAAATTAATTTTACCACAATTCTGGAGGCTAGGAAGCCTAAGATCAAGGTTCTGGCAGGTTCAGTTTCTGGTGAGGGCCCTCTACTTGACTTGCAGATTGCCATCTTCTCACTGAGTCATCACATGGCAGAGGGTGAGAGAGATAGAGGGAGGAGGGGAGAGAGAGAGAGAGAGAGAGAGAGAGAACAATCTCTTCTTATGAGGACACTAATCCCATTGACTCATGCTTATGACCTCGTTTTATCTTAATTACTTTCTTGTAGACCCTTTCTCCAAATACAGTCACATTGAAGGTTTGGGCTTCAACATACGAAATTGGGGGGAAACACAATTCAATCTATAGCAGATAGATAACTGTCTTTATTATGGTTAGTCAAAATTTTTTTTTAGTATTTTGGGAAAGTTTCTATATGTTTTACAACTCTTTATTGGTAATATGTAAATTTTTATAATTGTTGTCAAATTTGGGAAAATATCAAGTTTCTTTCTTAAATGGCCCCTAAGATTTTAGGACATTCTGAGTTTTCTGGAACAGTGATTAATTGTAAATGCTCTTTGAATTAATGACACGTGTTTACCAGTTTGTCACAGATGTCCTCATTGCAGTGGTATATTATGGGTTTTATATTAATGTTGTCAGTGTTAGATTTTCATGTCACATTAGCAAGAAATTCATAAGAAATATGCATAGGTTTAGTTGGGCAAAGGTACTTCAGAGAGAGGAAAGAGCATAAGCAAATGTATGTCTGAGCAATGACAGAGTCTGGGTAGAGTGAGACATAGGAAAGGCAGCAGCTTGAGATGAGAACATTAGAGAAAACACTCTGGAGTCAGGAGGAGAGCTGGGAAATACTGTTACATGCTGGCCAGCAACTAAGAATAGATGACCATGAATTGAACTTTGGGTTAAGGAATCAAAAGTTGGTTGATGGACCACGAAGCACATAAAAGACAGTATCGTGTGAAAATCATTAGCATCAGAGTCAGCCAAACATCAGTTTAAACAAAGATCTGACACAAACTAGCTTGTGAAACTTTTCATTGCATCAGTTCACATCCTCTGCCAGGCAGACACCAAGATGGAAGTAGGTGTGCCAGAGACTGATTAAGGGGAATACCCTTGGAAGATAAAAAAGAGGGTGAACAGAAAATACAGAGAATCTTTCAAACATGATGAAGATCTGACACCTGTGAGAAGAGAGAAGGAAAGAGAATTGGGTGGGAGGATCCTAAGACTGCAGAGCAGCTCTGAGAAAGCTGAAGCTCCAGGACAAAGATTGCCCATTCTGCACCAGGCAGGAATGGCCCAGCTCTAGAACTCTGGCCATGCTCAGTCATTGATTGAGAGCAGCCTAGGGAGAGCATGGTCGGTGTGATGCCCTGATGGATCTGAAGGTGTGTGGCTGGAGGCAGCATGCTGATATACTCTCTTGAAGGGAGGTCTCAGCTGTGAACCTTCAAGACTGTTCCACTAGCCATGGCTTACTTCTAGAAGTAACCGCTAAACATGTAAATCCATTCCAATGTACCCAAGCTAAATGTATCTTACTCACATTCTCCTTGGCCAAATCCAAAAAACTGTCAGGGCCTACTGCAATGCCACCAGCCACAAGTGGAAATATGACAGATTAGAACTCAGAGTGAAAAGACACAGTGGTTTGGTTCACTGGTTGAAGTTAAACTATCTTACTTTTGCACATTTACAAAATCATTTGTCTATGCCAACACATCGCAGGAGTCCCTGCCTGTGCATCAGAAGGGGCCCATGCAAATGAAAACCCCAAAACTTAAGATTCTTTACCTTCACATAAATCCACTTCTGGTTCTAGAGATGGTGATGATTTTTTATTGGATGTACACTAGCATCGATACCTAGTCCCACCCCTAAATCCCCAAAGCTCTCAGCTAACTAAAACTAGCATAGAGTGAGTACCTCTGGAAGAACAGAAGGGCTGCCCCCTCCTGGAATAAAAAATCACCGAGTTCAGTGGGGTCAGGGAGCTCTCATTTTCCAATTCTGGCCAGAGTCTATATCTAAGGGAGTCAATATTCAAGAGGGAAGGGCTGGTACATATGTGGTGAGGACATTCAAGGTGGGGGCAGCTCTCATTACGATGTGTAGGAGAGACCCAGGTAAGGGAAAACCTATAGGACAATGTAAAACAAAAAAGATCAAAAGTGGGATCCAAACCAGGTTAAGGAGCTGGCAACATCTAAAAGAGGGGCACAGAGCCCTAGTCAGCAGTTAGGACTGGCCTCTAGAGTTAGGGGACCGGGTAGAGGGTTGAGGGAAAGACCAGGAAGCCAGACTTCCTGGTCAGCCGACCGACTTTCTAGGCGTGTAGTGAGGATGGGCAAGCTAGACTATGAATCCACTATCCCCAGAGGTCACTGGTGAGGAAGGACCTGCTGAAACCTTACCACAGCTTCCCCGTCACCTCAGGAACTGAGCGAGGTGAGACAGGTCTTCATTACCCACACACAGGCAGAGCAGGACGAGGAAGACAGGTAATGAATGGGGAATTACCTCCATGCTGGGCGAGACTCTTTATAAGGCGTCCGCGCCTCAGAGCTCTAAATGTTCTTCTCACCATCATCAAGCTGTCAAGATACAGTACTAACAAAAGGAAAGCCGGGCCAAGATGAGACCCTGAGAGGCACAGAGAAAGACTTACCAGAGGAGGATAAAAACAGCGATTTTGTTCACAATGGCGTGTGTACTTTACCGGTACGAAATGAGATGCAAGCAAGTCAAAATATTCCTGGAGAAGAAATCAAGGGAAAAGGCAAAATAATAAGAGAGACATGGCAAAGAGTTCCTCAGGAGGGTCACAGACAAATGGCCCTTTGAAATTACAGCATTTGTATAAAATCCAGATGTAAACAGCAAAGCTGGCACATCCTTAAGTTTAAAAATCTCTTTTGGGGCTTCCCTGGTGGCGCAGTGGTTGAGAGTCCGCCTGCCGATGCAGGGGACACGGGCTCGTGCCCCGGTCCGGGAGGATCTCACATGCCGCGGAGCGGCTGGGCCCGTGAGCCATGGCCGCTGAGCCTGCGCGTCCGGAGCCTGTGCTCCGCAACGGGAGAGGCCACAACAGTGAGAGGCCCGCCGAACGCCCCAAAAAAAAAAAAAAAAAAAATCTCTTTCTTAAACAGAGTTAATTTGTGTCCCAAGTTTCTGGTTATTGGTCTCATGTTTCCCCTAAAAATATGATTTAGAACCTCTAAGTGGGTAGAGGGAATTAGGGATTCTCTCCAGCTATAAATTATTCATCACCTTACTCCACTCTCTTTACCTTCATTGGGATGCTTCCAAATTGACAAAGAAACCTATTTACTGTTAATTGATCACCACTCTAAATTCACTGAGATTGCAGCAGAAACAGGCATCTCAAGTATTGCAGCTGAGATTAGCTGTATCACATCACAGGAGAGGAGGCAGGATGTGGCTACAGCGGGTTGTCCTCACTGACAGCAGACTTCCAATTTCAAGTGCACATGCTTCGAAATTCAATACGACAGTCTGAGTTTGTCTGAAAGTCAAGCTAAAGTGCAGAGCCCCATCTTTGCAGCACAAATGATGGTCAATGGGAATTAAGTTGGGACAAAAGGATCCTTACTTGTTCCACTGCATGTTAAAACTTACTAAAAATAGGTAAAAACTCTTGATGCCATATCTGTTGATAGCATTGGAAAAGGTTTTCATTTTTTACTCAGTTCTAGTTTCCCAAATATAATAAGCATTAAATTTTAAAGCAAATAAAATAAATGCAGGAGAATCTAGTGTTATATGGGCATAAGGAAAAATTTTACCAAAGAAATGAACTCTAAAGAGATGCATTTTATTTCACAATATTTTTGCCAGAAATGACTCGTTCATAATATTATCCATTCAATTGTAAGGTTTTACTGTAGAAATTGCTATTCTCCAAAGTTGGGAATATTTCTTATCAAAGCCCGAGTCAATTATACTAAAGCCAGAGGTTAGTGGTACAAGAGCAATCAAAGAAAAAGTAGTTAAAATTCTTATACTTAAGAACGTTGACCCAATCTATAAGAATGACAAGTTATATTACAAATATTAACATCAATTCATTCATTCAACAAATACAAATTGAGCTGCTAGTTCAAGTCAAACATTATTCTAAGCAAATCTGAGAAGTCTCTGTCCTCGTGGATTGTACATGGAAAGTGGGATGGAGGGTGTTGTGAGAAGAAAAATGAACAAATATATCCAATGTTATGAATGATGAATGCTGTGGAGAGAACTGAAGGATGGAGAGAGTGGTTCCATTTTATGAGTGGTCAAGAAAGACTTTCTGACAAGGTGATATTTTAGCAGAAATGTTAAAAAGAAATGGAATAATAAAATAAGCTATGTGCCTATCTGACAGAAGAGAGTTCCATGCAGAAAGAATAGGAAGTGTTTGCAGGTTTGGGGAACGAAAATGTGGCCAGGGTGGCTAGAGCCAAGAAGGTGTGGGAGACCGTGGCCCATCGTGTTGGCCATTGTGTCAGAGCTCAAATCAAGCAGGGCGCGGGAAGCTGTTGTACAGACCTTGGATCCTACATTGTCAATGGACCAAAGGGGCTTGTCTGCAGACAGTGGGAGCAGGCAGATGAGGAGAAGTGAAGGCAGGAGGACCACTTAGGCAGCTGTTGGAGTACTTCAGGCAAAAGATGTTGTAGGAGATGACAGTGGAGGGTGTGACAATTTAAAGACAGGACCAGCTGACATACATCCGGGTGCTGATCTCCATAGATCCTTTTCCATAGGGAAAGAGGAGTCAAGGATGGCTGAGATTTATATCCTGGAGTTGCCACTTATTAAGAAGAGGAAGACTGTAGGGGAAGGTGAGCAGATTTGAGACAGAGGAATTATTCTGATCGTATCGAAACTGAGATGACAGTTAGATATCCAAGGAAAGTGGGTGTGTATCCTTCCCTGGTCATATTACTGAGAAAAATCATTATTGCTGATAGTAAGGATTAAATCATGTATTAAAAAAAAAAATTCTCAAGAGGAGATGCCTGAGATACAGAAAGGCTCTGGAACTGGAAAAGCTAAAATGACGTTAGCTGAGATCTCAGGGTGTCAGCCAACCTTTCAGAGACTGGGAGATCTCTCACCTCTAAAAAAAAGAAATGTGACTAAATTCCATGAATGAATGACTCAGCTCTTACAAATTCAAAGAGTATATAAATCCTCCCAAGCCACTGCTCACAAATAGAGCTCTCGTGTCTACCCCAGGGGCAGAGGGGGAAAGGTTATTCTTTAGATGAGGACAATTTCCTCCTTTGGGACTCAGGACTTGTTTGAAGCCTTAGGAGCTAAAGTTCAGAAAGGCCTGTCTTTTGCAGAGGCTGCAATATCAAGAGGGAGAAATGTATAAGCATCACACCCAGCATGCTCCAATCCTGGCTCTTCTGGCAGGAGCTTGGTAACCTTGCTCAGATCTCTAGAATTCCGCCTAAGTTTCCTCATTTAGAAAAGAAACCAAATATAACACCGTTCTCACAGTGTTACTGTGAAGATGTAAGAATTAAAGAATTGAATACCATGTAATACGGTGTATAAGGTGGTATGATATGGACTATACCATATGATTTAGAATGTACCGTAATTTCTATGTATTCCGATCTCCCCACTACTTACTCCGCAGCTTGAGGGGAGCCTGACGAGAACAAGCCCTTTAGTGTCAGGGTCTCATTAGCCCTGTAGCTGAATGAGTGAACGACATGAATTAATTTACACGGTGGGGAGTCTGAGAGAATACATTTTTAGCATCTACTATATGCAAGGTATTTTGTAAACATCGCTCGAATTAATCTCCATAACAAACATAAAGGTAAATATTTTCATCCTATTTTGTAAATACGGAATCTGAGGGTCTGAAAGTTTAAGTAATTCAAGTAACTCGCACAAGATCATGCAACCAGTAATTGCTTCTCAGACACGCTTGATTCTGCAACCTCTTTTCACTCCATCACTTTGTCTCCCTTGATGCTGCTTCCCACCCTGCCTCGGTGGCCTAGTGAGGTTTTGAAACATGATGATGGGACCAGGTCTCCAGACTAAGAATAGCCTGTGAACATGACCTGTCTAGACTTGTGCCTGTCTGTGCCTCTCTCTTCTCTGAATCCCACCTACCACTGTGCTCTGTCTGCACTTCAGTTTTTATGATCAAAGGCCCTCTTTAAATCAATGTTGCTCCTGATCAGTCATCCGGGCATGCCTTCAGACAGCAGGTTGGTCTGCAAGGCTACCAATAATCTCCTTTGACCACTGTTATTCAACTTTGAAGAAACCTACAAGCTGCCTTTAAGTTTTCCCTCTAAGTCACTCTTACATTCAATCCATCACCAAGATCTGTTGTTTCTACAGTCAAAATATCTCTTGAATCTTCCCATAACCATCCTTCTCCTCCAGCTCACTGATCACCTCTTACCTGTATTTCTGCAATTACTCCAAAGTTCTCCCCATTTTCTCTTTTATCCAACCCCAATCTCTTCTCCACATAGCAAAGATTTTTAAAGTAGAAATGGATTATGTGCTCCCCCACCCACCCACCAAATAATGTCTGTAGCTTCCCATTGCACTTCAAATAGAATTGTCACCTTTAGGTACTGTGTACTACCCCCAAGCCTGCATGACTTACCTCTCACTCTCATCCCTGCTCCCCTGCACCAGTCGTGGCATCTCTGTTCACTTCCAGGAGAGGCAAATCTCCTTCCTTTCTGAGGTGTCACGCTACTTCCCCACCTCCTCAAGCTCCCTGCACCTTCTCCTCCCTCCAGTTTCTCCATTGCTTTATAACAATTCATAGTTGGCAATTTCAGACGGTTGGCTGCCAAGAGAAAGGAGAAGAGCCTTACAGGCAGAGGTAAGAGCAAATGCCAGCATGTGCAAGGCTTCTGATCAGAGACGGGAAAGAGCTATGTGTGTTTAAGAAGCTGAAAATTTTTTTTTTTCAAAAGACAGCCTTTGTGTCTCTGTGTGAGACTGTAGACTCCGTGGTGGTAGGGCCTTAACTGTCTTATCCACTAGTTCACCTGGCCTGATACTTACAGAACTGACACAGAAAATTCACCCAGTACACACGTAGGACATGACTTATGGCCTTTGGAATCCAGTGTCACAGTCACTCTGGACATTACTTGATTTAATCTTTTTCTCAACAGTGCAGAAAATATGTGGTATTTTCTACAGAAACTTGTATCTAACTACCTCACATACACAGGTATATTTGTAGTCACTGATACTTATCTGTGCATAATTTTGTTATCTTGGTTCAACCTTAACTATTTTTTAGTGAATCCATGACCCATTTTCTTCTCTTTGCTATGTCCTTCTGCCGATTCTGTTCTCCATAGGCTGTGGGTTGATCTCAAAGGTCTTGTGGCCTCATCTTGACTGACATGTAGCTCACAAAAATAAGCATCTTGGCATTTCTTCGTGTGACCAGCTATGTTAACAGAGGCTTTATGAATATTTTAGAAATATTTACTGATGATGTGATAAAAGAAAAGATCTAGTAAGCCTGACTTTTGTTTAATGAAATTTACTTTAAAAGTCTGCACTTATTCAACCTAAAATTGTTATTTGTACAATGATATTTGTATTAATTTTCAAAAAGCCAAGGTAAAGAGGTATTTTAAAGTGGTAAATAGTTCAGAATAAATCCAATGAATTTTAAAAAACAGTTATTGTACACCTATTTAGTGTTTATAATTGTGCTAAATTATTTCACATATATCTTTAGTCTTATAAAGAAGATATTATTAGCCAGGTTTTACAAAAGAGAAAACTTAGACTTACTGAGGTTAGGAAAATTTTTCAACGGCAAAAGGCTGGTAAATGGCAGAACCACAACTGAAATCATAAACTGCAGTCAGTTTAATGAATGAAGATCTTAGTTTTCCAAGCAATTGTGTTTATGGGACCAGAATGTAAGTAAAGATACCTAGTTTTAAAAATAATCAGATTTATCACCTATCACTGCCCTAACGCTGCAGAAAAACAGCTCCAACATCTCAATGGCTTACAGCAATAAGCATTTGTACTTTTCATGCCTGGGTCTCTGTGTCAACTACAGTTTGATTGATCTTGGCTGGTCTCACTTAGATTCCTTTGGGCTTGGCTGGTCTCCAGCTGAAGGTCAAATTCAGGTCTATTTCTACATTTCTTCATCAGCCTGAGGCAAGAACTATCTAGGGCAGGTGGCAGAAGCAAAAAAGACTAAACCAAGTGGAAGCAAAGAGCAACACATTTAAAGCTTCTGCTTGCTTTCACATTTCATTGGCCAAAGCAAGTCACATGGCCTGGTCCAAAGTCAAGTAGGCAAGGAATTACATTTCACCAAATGGACTATGTGAGGTACTACAAAGTTACATAGTAAAAGGCATGAATGTATAAACCCATAATACAAAGATAGTGAAAAATTGGTAATCATGATACAATCTACTACAGCATTCATACAACTGGTCTTTGAGTTCAAGGAGCAATCTTGAATCTAGTTACTTAAAGACAAAATAAAAGAAGTAGAGCAACCCTTTTAAAATAAATTTATTGACAAAAATGCTTATTTTGAGATGTAAGTTTACATATAAACTTAAAGATAAGTGTATACAACTGTTTTAAGAATATTATTAAACAGAATGTTTCAGAAATAGAAGCTGGCAGTTCCAAAGTTCCCATATCCAAAGAAAAATTGATTATCAGCAAGAGTCATTTTTAAATCTGTCATATCAATAGCCATTAGCTACTAAAATTTATCATAAGATGTTAGTTTACAGATCTCACCAGTAGAAAGATATTAAAAATCAATGCAAAAATAATAAAATGTGGGCTTCCCTGGTGGCGCAGTGGTTGAGAGTCCGCCTGCCGATGCAGGGGACACGGGTTCGTGCCGCGGTATGGGAAGATCCCACATGCCGCGGAGCGGCTGGGCCCGTGAGCCATGACCGCTGAGCCTGCGCGTCCGGAGCCTGTGCTCCGCAACGGCAGACGCCACAACAGTGAGAGGGCTGTGTACTGCAAAATAAATAAATAAATAAGTAAAATAAAATAATAAAATTCTATTTAATATGTGGGCTCAAAGAAGGTATTCAAATTCATGAGTGTAGAAATAGGAAATATCTTGATAAGGTTGTTTATATTGCAGTGTTTCTGAAAAAAATAAGAAAGCTATAATTTATAAAAGATGGCCAAAGATCTTGGGTAAAAATTTTAAATGCTAGAAATAAAGTGAAAAAGAAGAAAACACATATACAAAACTACTTAACCATTTTCTTTACTACAGAGACATTACTATTTTTAAATACTAGGAAATTAGTTTAAATTTTTAAGAGGCTGGGGTCATTATGCTGTTTAGCAACATGTATTCACTTTAGAAGCACACACCAATGCCATGCTATTAAAGATAAAGAAATTAGTCCACTTCCAATTCTTTCCACCTCCTGATATTTTTTTAATAGATCTTTATTGAGTATAATTGCTTCACAATACCGTGTTAGTTTCTGTTGCACAACAAAGTGAATCAGCCATATGCATAAACATGTCCCCATATCCCCTTCCTCTTGAGCCTCCTTCCCATCCTCCCTATCCCACCCCTCTAGGTCATCACAAAGCACCAAGCCTATCTCCCTGTGCTATGCTGCTGCTTCCCACCAGCCAACTATTTTACGTTCAATAGTGTATATAGGTTGATGCTACTCTCACTTAGCCCCAGCTTCACCCTCCCACCCCATGTCATCAAACCCATTCTCTATGCCGACCTATTTATTCCTGCCTTGAAACTACTAGGTTCATCAGTACCATTTGCTTTGTTTTGTTTTTTTTTAGATTCCATATATATGTGTTAGCATATGGTATTTGTTTTTCTCTTTCTGACTTACTTCACTCTGTATGACAGACTCTAGGTCCATCCACCTCACTACAAATAACTCAATTTTGTTCCTTTTAATGGCTGAGTAATATTCCATTGTATATATGTGCCACATCTTATTTATACATTCATCTATCGGTGGACACTTAGGTTGCTTCCATGTCCTGGCTATTGTAAATAGAGCTGCAATGAACATTGTGGTACATGACTCTTTTTGAATTATGGTTTTCTCAGGGTATATGCCCAGTAGTGGGATTGCTGGGTTGTATGGTAGTTCTATTTTTAGTTTTTTAAGGAACCTCCATACTGTTTTCCATAGTGGTTGTGTCAGTTTACATTCTCACCAACAGTGTAGGAGAGATCCCTTTTCACCACACCCTTTCCAGCATTTACTGTTTCTAGCTTTTTTGACAATGGCCATTCTGACCTGTGTGGGGTGATACCTCATTGTAGTTTTGATTTGCATTTCTCTAATAATTAGTGATGTTGAGCATCTTTTCATGCACATCTTGGCCATCTCTATGTCTTCCTTGGTGAAATGTCTGTTTAGGTCTTCTACCCATTTTTTAACTGTATTTTTTGTTTTTTTTGATATTGAGCTCCATGAGCTGTTTGTTTATTTTGTAGGTTAATCCTTTGTCTGTTGCTTCATTTGCAAGTATCTTCTCCCATTCTGAGGGCTCTCTTTTTGTCTTGTTTATGGTTTCCTTTGCTGTACAAAAGCTTTTAAGTTTAATTAAGTCCCATTTGTTTATTTTTGTTTTTATTTCTGTTACTCTAGGAGGGGGGTCAAAAAAGATCCTGCTGTGGTTTATGTCAAAGAGTGGTTTTCCTATGTTTTCCTCTAAAAGTTTTATAGTGTCTGGTCTTACATTTAAGTCTAATCCATTTGGAGTTTATTTTTGTGTATGGTGTTAGGGAGTGTTCTAATTTCATTCTTTTACATGTAGCTGTCCAGTTTTCCCAGCACCACTTATTGAAGAGGCTGTCTTTTCTCCATCGTTTGTTCTTGCCTCCTTTGTCGTAAATTAGGTGCCCATATGTGCATGGGTTTATCTCTGGGCATTCTATCCTGTACCATTGATCTATATTGCTGTTTTTGTGCCAGTACCATACTGTCTTGATTACCATAGCTTTGTGGTATAGTTTGAAGTTGGGGAGCCTGATTCCTCCAACTCCATTTTTCTTTCTCAAGATTGCTTTGGCTATTCAGGGTCTTTTGTGTTTCCATACGAGTTGTAAGATTTTTTGTTCTAATTCTGTGAAGAATGCCATTGGTAGTTTGATAGGGATTGCATTGAATCTGTAGATTGCTTTGGGTAGTATAGTCATTTTCACAATATTGATTCTTCCAATCTAAGAACATGGTATATTTCTCCATCTGTTTTTGTCATCTTTGATTTTTTTCATCAGTGTTTTATAGTTTTCTGAGTACAACTCTTTCACCTCCTTAGGCAGGTTTGTTCCTATCCACCTCTTGATTTTTAAAAAAAATTGTATTCAATTACTTCTTTGTGGTATATAACATTTACATCTTCCTACCACCTCTCACACTGTCTCAAGTCAGCCATGCTGACCCTCTTATTATTTCTCATCCCTGCCAAGATCATCCCTGCCTTGGGTTCCTTTTACTTATTTCTCCCTCTTCCTAGCATACTCTTCCTCAAATATCTGCCAGGCTGGCATCTTCTCATTAGTCAGGTCTCAGTTCAAACCTCACCCTCTCTGAGAGGCTTCCCTGACCACTGACCCTCAAGATACTCAACATATCACCATGTTTAATTTTCTTTAGAGTATTTATCACTCTCAGAAACTCCCTTGTTCAGCACTTTATTTTCTGTCTTCCCACAGAATCATGTAAATTCCATGATGGCAGGAATGTTTTGTTTACCACTTCTATTCAGGACTGTGACACTTTAGAGGAAATCTGTTCTTCTCTCTAGATTGGAGAAGACTTGTGTCATATCCCAGCAGACTCTCTTGTCTCAAGGTAAGCCTGAAGGATTTTAGAGTTTTGTTTAATATTTTGCAGTTAGAGCTTGCTTCTTTATCCTCATTGCACTGATGACAGTTTTTAAATAGTTAACCTCTATTTTTCTTTTTGTTGCTATTCCAGGTTTTGATGCATTCCAAGAGAGGAAATTTAACTAAAATCCTTCCACACCAACATCACCAATTTGCATTCTGCAAACACTGTAAATATTTTAATTTTCCTCTTGAATTTGTTTGTATGAGACCAAACTTAAAAGGAAGAAATGATGCTGGAAGCTAAATAGTGGAAAGCACCACTGCCATTGTGAGTTGCAGATGCCTCTGGGAGTCTGATAAGAACAAATGACAGGCAGACCTTTATAGGCAGACTCATAAATGCTGTCACCTGAAAGCCCATTCATGGACTCCTTTAAGGACCACAGACCCCACATAATGTGGATTTCCAGTCAGATTTCTCTACATTAACATTTGAACTTCTCAACATATACATAATAAATTTTCCAATAATCTGAATTATTCAAGTCAAAATAAATTCTGCTGTACCCCGCCAGGAATCATCTATCTAATTGGTAATATGTTAATATTGGTAAAAGTATTAAGAATAGTTCCTGGCACATACAGAGCACCCTATTAGCATTTGATAAATATATTAAAGTAAAACTGTTTTGAACTAACCCCCACTCTCTTCTTAGCTGTTCAAAATATATTGCTGTTACATGGCATAATTACTAGTGAAACAAAATATATGTCCTGGCAACTATATTCCAAATGCATAAGACTATGATAAAAAGAGCATGAACTAAGCTGTCACAGAGTTGTGAGGGATTTTTATGCTGTGATGTCAAGGATGGGGAGAAACCCAACCAGCAACTACCTAGATGTTTCCAAACCCTTCCCAAGACTCCAAGAGTGTGAGCTTCTGCCGTTCCGAGTCCAGGGGGGGTTTGATTTCTCTGCTTTAATTCCAGGCAGTCATGGTGATAGTAAGTACCAGGGAGGTCAGGTGGTTATAGAGCAGTGACATAATAAGAGTAAGTGGAGTAGCAAGGGACCAGCAGTCCCTGGAGGCCCTCTTGTGCATACAATATGATTAATCAGTTTCTCTAAAAGTAATATTCTTTCCATCAATTACATACTTTGTAGGACAAAAACCTCCCAAATTACTCCCAGACTTTCCCCAAAGTGAAGGTAATTGGGTACCCCCCTTTTTTAAAAGGTGCACATTTTGTTCCTAATTATAATGTCATTACCATAAGGTAAATGTCCTATTGCCAAGGCAACAGGAATGGGGTAACTTGCATCAGTGGGGAAACTTGGATTAAGAACTTGAACTCTATTTGGTCAGAGGACTTCTTGTATTGACTGCCTTCACACTTGGGTTAAAGTACTGCAAATCCTTCTGCAATGGAGCCATTCCTTCCTAGTCTTGTCTCTCATTCCTCCAAGTCTGGGGGACCTGTACAGATTTGCTCCTCTGACCCACACCTCTTCAACATCTCTCCACTTTTTAAAGAAATTTCTAAAATTTTATCTTCTTATATAAAAAAAAATTTAGGCCCATTGTTGAGTTTTACCTTTAAAAAAATTGCTTATTTCATTTTTTTCAATTTGTATACTGCTATTAGAATATAGTATTCTTGAAGAATAATGATACTCTCCTTTATCATAATTCTTATACAAAACTATAAAATGATGTCCAAACTTGGAATTTCTTCTCAATCTACACAGTGACATTCCCCTAACCTAACACAATTCCTGAATACAGAAGCACATCTTTTGACCACTGTAGATATCTTTATTCTTTTTCTTTGTTCAATTGTTTCCCATGGGCAAAAAATCCTGAAGTTTCTTCCAAGATGGGTTAATGTATTCTCAGGTGGCAGCTAGGATGTTGACTATAGCACCAAGCCAAAGGAGCCTTTTCTATATATCCTTAGGTCATGAAGATTCTATGTCTCTATGTGCCTATGCTATCCCTCTGACTGTCAGTCATTTGAGGTTACTGCATTAATATGCAATAGAGATATAAGAGGGATTTTTAATTGCCAGATGCACTAGAACTAGATTGTATCCCGGTCCAATTAATTCCCCCTTGAGCCCATCTTTATACAATAATATTTGACCTGTGTAATCCATGTGAAATTCGGCAATACTGGCAACCTCTCTACCAGAGATGTTCCCACTACTAGTAGAGCACAGAAATAATGCAAAAGAAGCCACTATGTTTAGCTATACAAAACTCAGCAATGACCACACACTGCACCCACCACATGTAAGTGCACTTTCTATATTCACAAAGACCCTACTACAGCATGGCAAAAGAATAGAGCTAAGGCACTGTCCGCATTTTTAGATGATCCATCCTACTCTTTTTATTCCTTCAAATACAGTGTTTTCTACCATATTTATTCAATTGTCACAGAAAACTAATGCAAGTATAAATGTAGCCAGCCATAAGAAATAAATAAATGCCCAACAGCCAATGTAGATTATGTATTAAGATGTGGGTTATATCAAGGCAGGTTATTTCTGCAGGGACTTCATTCCCACAAATCCTCAAGCATATATGGTGTTACACAACAGATTGCTCTGCCAGGGCTTCTGCCTCTGAATTCCAGGTGTGCTCAATTTTGCATCTGTTACTTCACAAACATTGGACTTGAGCAGCAAACCATATGGCTTCCCTTACTGGATCAACTTTTTATCACAGATATGCACCAATTACCAGTACAGAGGCTGTGCCATCTGAAAATGCCAAGAGTGAGTGGTGTTGGGTTGGGTGCATAGACATAACTCAGCATGAGTTTACAGCAGCCCTGAATGTACTGTCTGGTGCTTCCCAGCTGACCCTGATCTATGGTATTTGGATAACAAATGTGCACATTTAGAATATTCTGTTCAGTTATAGCTCTGTGCTGGGAATCAAACAAGTTACAAATAGCCCCAAGTCCAAATACAGTAGCGACATGCAGTAATGGTGTCATTATCAGGCAATAATTCTATGCCTATTACTGACTCCTACTAGTGATAAAAAGGGTAGCCTGTAGCAAAGTGGCCACTCACAGACACTAGCAAGGGGATAGCAAATTACACTTAGTGTCATGATTCTATCCTCAATTAGCTTTGAGTATAAATGTGAGTCTGTGTGTGTGTGCCTGCATGTGTATGTGTATACGTCTGCATGTGTGCATGTCTGTGTGAAAGTCATGTGTCTGGTCACTAATTCCCTGGCAAAGAAAAATTAAGTAAAATAAAAAGGGAATGTTCATTTTTAGAATCATTTTCTGGCATTGCCACGTCACAAGTTACAGTGAAGTGTGTTTTCACTGAACAACACTTCTTTTCATAACACAGTTATGGATCTCCAAACATTCCCTCAGGACAAGATGCTTCTTGAGAAGGGAACTCTCTGAAAGCCAAAAATACGGAAATGTTCTTTTCTATATAGTTCTTCAAGCAATAGAAAGGTGTCTAGAGAAGAATATCTACTTGAAATTCCCAAGCAAGAAGAAAATAGAAATTTTTTGACCCTGCATATTTACAGCACCTTAAAAAAGACTTGTTAAGATCGTTATTATATCCCTCTTATCAAGGACTTATCATAAACCCTGCTTGAGGCAGTCTCAGGTTATAAGGGTTTTAATATGCAAGGAAAACAAAAATTCCTGCTGTCCTACTGGTATTTTTATAAATTCCTCATTTATTTTACAGATCATAAAATGGTGACAGAGCAAACATGTAAAAGACAGCCACAAATTTACATTTTTTAACAACATTCAAAAATCAGTCTAATTTTATAATGATTTTAAAAGCTTACAAACATTTAATACAAAGGGAAACAAGAGATCTGAAAGTTCAAAACTGGAGCAAAAGCTAACACTGCTGAAAATGTTAGTTGTGTTGTTAATCTAAGCTTCCAAGTCCTTTGACTGGCATTGCAAGCTTGGTGCTAATCAAAGCAACAAATAACAGCACCAAAGTTTGCTTGGATCACTTGGCTTTCTCTGTTTATCTCTACTTCCTAGTGTGTGGTGAGGCTGGCTGTATCTCCAAGTTATTTACTTATGTGTTATCAACTTAGGCAATGAATTATATAGTCAAGAGCACCATATGCTTTCTTTCTTTTAGCCAATTGTATTGATTTAGTTCTTTCTCATTGGCAGATAAATTCAGCTTATGTAGCAGCAGTTATCCAGAAGGAACATTAATATGATCCACAAGATATAAGGAGCTTGCTTAAGCCTCCTGGACCATCCTTAAAATCTGACTTTGAGACTATTTTTTATTTGGCCAAGACAAAAATCTCACGGGCCTCACCTCGTTAATCTTGAATGCAATGTCACAATTTACAGTCTAGAGGTTTAACCTTAATAAGCACAGATCCAAACTTTATCAGAGAGACTTACATCATAAAAAAAATAGCCACTTATGTTTGAGGATCAAAGCCTTGACAGAGACTCATGACTCTCACCCAGGTAAACTCGTAAGGGGCAGCAGTGCTAGGACTCCTGAAACTGGAACTCCACCATAGGGAGCACATACAATATTGCTTTGTGACAAGTTGAGGTGGTCTCAATATTAATTGATTCTATTTGATTGTCCCACCTCCTGCCAACTTACTAATTATCATTTATTATGCAGGAATAGAGTGAACAGAATAGACTCTGGCTGTGTGGTGACCAAAATAATGAGTTAAACCAAGGGTTAAAGGGAAGAATTTGCTGTCATATCCTTAATAATAGATATCACCAAAGTTATTCAGTCATTAGAATTTAATAAATGTATATTTACACCATATCTTACTATTGCCTTATTCCAAAATTTCTAAATTTACCTTTCATTTACCGGAACAGACAAATTTTCTCTCTATTCACCTGGCTTGGTCACTAATTCCTTCTAGCAAAGAGCTGAAGAATCATAAACATTCTGCTGCTTCCAACATAGTTGACTCTTCTGTTTCTAAATTAGAAGAGATATTATCTCACACAGGCATTTGAACTCCATGAAATCGATATAATACTGTATGTCTTTGGCATTCTCAATGGGTACGTCCTCAGAACTCTACGATCCTCAAAATTATGAACTCCATTAATTGAGATGCAGATGCTGGGAAGCTGGCTAGGCTTCCTAACCAGTAAATTGAATTCATCCAATTTCCAGGCTAGTAGCCATGTGACTCAAATTCACATTTTTGTTTTCAAGGGGTATATCATTTAATGTCTTTAGGAAGTAGGTATGTTTTTCCTTATTCCATCTATGGACACTTGGATCCCTTGAGGAATGTCAGAACTATAAATACTAAATTTACTAATGCCAACAATTGCAAAAATCCTAAACTTAATGTTTTTTGCTTTTGATAAGAGCAAATAGCATTTTTAGTATTAAGGCAATAATAAATTAAACCTGATGTTATGTTTAATTAAATGTTGAGTAAAGTTTTATAGATTTCTATTGAATACCAAAATGTAACCCTTCATGTTTAACATGTGTATGTATGTAGATCCATATGGTATTTTTCTACAATGCTTTGGAATCTTTATTTATTTATTTTTTTGGCCTTGCCATGCAGCATGCAGAACTTCCTCAACCAGGGATCAAACCCGTGCCCCCAACATTGGAAGCACAGAGCCTTAACCACTGGACCACCAGGGAAGTCCACCTTGGAATCTTTTAAAATAATCTGCAAAGTAAGAAGTAAATAAGGGTCAACTATAAGTTACAGTGAAGTGGAATGAAATAGTTAATCACACGTAATTTTACCTACAGTTATGAAGTTAAAGGAAACAAAGAGAAAATAATCAAATAGATGATCATTAAAGAAATATAAAGGAAGGAAGAATTTTAGTGTAATATGTGCTAATAAAGTGATCAGAAAATAAAAACAGATTTATCAAAGATAAAAGAACTGAACAAAAAAATTAATGCACTTAAAATTCCAACCATCAAATGATTAAATAATCAGGCTGTTATTGTTAAGAATCCAGCTTTTCAAATATGGTGATTCAGTCTTCAACAAGAAATGAAGATTTATGAGCTGATGCCCTTAGTAACAGTTTAGTATTTCCCAAAGTTCTGAGGCCAATAGTAGTTCTCATGTGAAGACTTAGCTCTACCTCAATAGCTGTTTTCTTCTTCATTAATATTTCCTTCTTCCAAATTTTTTTTAGGTACCTGCCTGCCCAGATAATGTCATCCTTCTGGCCTCCCTTGTAGGTAGGTGTGAACATAGGCCTATGGCACAAAGGTCAAATGGCAGTTTCCAAATGCTCTTTTAAAGAGTCATCTAATCTCACCATTTACCCTGTTTTTACTTCTTTCTTCTTGATGTTTTCTGGAGTGCTAATGTGATAACAGAAGCTGGACTAACCATTCTGGACCATAAGGTGACCTTAAGAATGAAAGATATGAATGGTAGAGCAAATCAGAAGAAATCCACCTCCTGGTACAATACCAGTCTTGAACCTCTAGGCTTAAAACTGTTGATAATTTGTTATTTGGATAGTGGTCTCAAGTAAGTGCATGAACCTTGTTTAGGAAAAGAGGCCAGGCCTACAAAATTGGCTTTCTCATCAATATCTCTGCCTTCTATAAGAAATCCGTCTACCAGCCTGCACTTTTAGGCTCTCTTCCAGTGACTCATTCTGGTAAGAACCTGACTTGCTCTGGCCACGTTTACCTATTGGGTAGAATTAACATGAGGAGGATCGCTGTTCACTCATGGCCCAGTCTCTTGGCTCTGTCCACCTGAAAACAATGGACATCTACTCTCAACCTCCAGGCTCTGAAGAAAGAATAAGTCAGGCTCCTCCATCTTGCTCCTATAATTGGATAGACCACTTCAAGACAGTGTGGATGGAACAGAAAGACCCATTTTAGGCTCAGAGCCAAGCCCAATTCTACAATTTAGCTAAACTATGTATGAATAGGGCAGTTACTTTAATCCCTATCCTGCCCTGTTGTTACTGTTATCAATTTTAGGCCTTGAGGAGAAGAGAGGTGAGTAATGAGACCACCCCAGCAATGATATTTTGAGCTTCTCCTCAGTGTATCAGTGCAAAGTCAAATCAGGAAGTGGTCCTTAATACTCCAGTTCTATATATTTGTCCATTTTAAGTAACTATGATTCTAAAAAATATTCCATAGGAATCATATGTTCCTTTTTTCTTCTTCCTCTTTGGGTCTGCGGTTTTAAAAAATATATCCAATAAAACAACACACACACACAAATCATCACCCCTCTATATATTAGTGATCTAAGCTTGAAAAAAAAAGAATCACAACATTGTACCATTTTCAATCCACTGAGCAATGTCTTCAACAATGAAAATAAGAATGTAATGCTCAAGGAAACAAGAGTAAACTCCAGGTATTTGGCATTTTTTTGTGTGTGTAATCTTAGATATTCCTAAGAAAAGTGCCAGGGAATAAGCTTTACACAACCAAGAGCAGTTAGATGTTATCATGCCCCAGTACATCTACTGCACAGATAAGGAGGTCCGTACCATTGCGGCAGTATCATGCCAACCTATATCAGAGCCTGAGGCAAAGGAAAAAATCAGTTGTCCTGGGCTGTCTTTATTTAAAATTTTATTTAAAATCTAAAGTTTTGATATTTTGTTCATCGTGGATTTTTTTGTCCTACTTTTGGTTTAAATATTTTCTTGGGACATTATTTATCTCTATTGCTCCTCCTTACATTTGGCACCCAAAACAAAATTGGATGAGGATAGATAAAAGGGTCTTGGGGTCTCATCCTAGTCCTAGCCCTGCATTTCAGAGTCCTGCACTGGCTATCTGTGTGACTTCTGCCAAGTTTATCTGCATTTCTGGACCTTAGAATATCTGAGATGAGTCACCAGCTGATGCTTCCTTGCTTCATGTTATTATTTGACAATAGGAAAAGCCTGTGCCATGCATGATGCCTGAAGAGTTGACATTAAACAACATAAAAGCAGTCTTGCTGTTGTCCTCAAAAATACAAGCCCCTACCTGCATGAGGCAGGCTCATAACAGAGTTGGTCCAACCATCCTTGAGGTAGAAGCCACATGGACATGTCAAAGAGCTGCAAATGGGGTGAATACTCAGTTGTGAACCCCTTTGGAGGATTTTTCTTCTTTTTAAAAAGAAGGTACACAGAACTACTAAAACCTGCAAATATTTAATAAGAACCAGTATCTCTGCTTTGCCTGCTTCCAATTACACAGTATCATCCTAGCGCCAGTCTGGGGTTTCTTACATGCACTGATGCTTAAAGCACAGCCATAGCAAAAGCTGGACTGACACTCTTCTTTGCCTTTAGCAATTGCTCAGTGTTCTGTTTTATTTTATTTGGTTTTTGGTTGACCACACTACAAGCCCGTCCTGCAGCGACAGCAAACATGGTTCCCTTCCAGGAGACCCACAAGACCTCTCTAGCGATCTTCATACTCTCTGCCTGGTGGGGAACAAAGATGGGACGAACTTCTTACAAGGAGCCACCACAGACACACACTGAGAGGCACGTTCCTCCTCCCAGGCTGAGTGCCGTCTGCAATGCTGAGATTGTCGGCAAAGAACAACGGGTATCTTTAGAGATAAAAGCATTACCTAAATGCAAGATTTTGTCAGGTAATGACCTCACGATTTTCACCGTATCTCACAATTGCTGTCTGGTGGTGATTATAGGGTAGGGAGCAGTGTGTTTCTTGGAAAGATCCAGATTAGGCCTGGGAGGGATGTAAGTTGTCTGGCAGGACTGACATGCAATGAAAGATTATAAAAACCTGGTTTCTCCAGTCTGACAATGAGTATGGTTAGAAAGGAACTTAATTGCACCATTTAAGATTAGGAAAGGTACAAGGGGAACAAAGTTATCAATTCCAAGCTTAAAATGCCATCGCACAATATGAGAATAAGTACTCATATGAATGGCACAGCAAGAAAATTTAAAAACCAATAAAATGAAATACTTCTGCACACAGTGGAATTCAGTGCTGCAGGAGATCAGAGTCAAATGCAGCAGCTGTATTTTAAAAGGAAGCTGAATAATTTTATGACCACTATAAAAGAGGAGACAGGCTTAAATTGCTACAGGAGGTTAGAAATGAGGAAAAACTTCATAACTACAAAAGACCTGTGTGTAGGCTTAGTCAGAGTATTTTGATTTGCCACATTTTCTTTAGCTTTACCAGGATTTGTCACTCCTATTAGCCAAACCAGAAACTGTTCAACCTCAAAGCCCATGACCTTTTGCTTTGCTCTGTGTGGCTCACCACCTTTTGTCTTCCCCATTTGTAACATTACCAAGGCATTTATCACAGACTCCCTGGTGATACCTCCCTGGAAACACGTCCACCAAAGTGACTGGCCAGATGCTGTTTACTTTGCACACAGATTTCTGAAAGCTACTTTACGTCTTCAGTCTCTCCTCCACTTCAAGTCACATTATAGCCCTGAGGAGATACTGGGAGCAGACTCCAAACTACACCCAGAAATGCCATTAGATTTCAAATCAGTTGCTTTAACCTCTTATGCACCACAGACCACAATAATCCATCAGACGATGCAGGTTTAACCACATTCTGCCTCTCCCCAGTAGCCAACAATAGGCTTTTAGATAAATTAGGATTTTCATTCTGTTGACTGTGTATTGCTTCACACTCCCTACGGGATCATTTCTTGGATGGTGGCACCCTGAAATAATCCCTTGCATTGGTGTAGCACTTCAGAAGTTACGGCATATTTCTGTATCCATATCATTTGATAATCATAGAAGCTCACTATGAAAGTCAGGGTAGGGCAAATATTAACATAGCCTGTTGAAAAATGAGAAATCAAGCTTCATTTCTGCTCAAGCGCTTATACTTTCTGATTCCTGGTCCTTTTCAATACAAAAGATGACTTACTATAGCTAAGAAAGCTGGCCATTTTATTCACAAATCTCCCTCCTTCCTCTGCCACTTTACTTAAATGCTCTACCACATCTAGAATGGTCTGCTGTTTCTTTCTATAGCTTTAGTTTACTAAATGCTATTTACTCCATGAAAACAACCTTTATTCACTTAAAATAATCTCATACCCCAAGCAATTATCCCTAATACACACATTTCTCTAGGCCTCTTTCCCTAGTCTTCTGAAAAATCATGTTTGCATCCATAAAATACCCAGGAACAGATAAGGTGAATCAAATCCACAATGTTAGTCATTTTATATGCCTCACAAATTCAGGAACATCTTCCATATGAGTGTTCATATCTTCTTTCATTTATTCAATAAATATTTGAGCATTTTCTATGTTCCAAGACACTGAGGATATGTAGCAGAGAATGAAACAGACTAACATTCCAGACCTTATTGAGCTTAGAGTCTAGTGGGGAAGGCAAACAGTAAACAAAGTAGCTAAGGAATTTATAGAAGTGATAGAGTCTAAAAAATATAAATTCGGTAAAGAAGGAAAAAAGTGTCAGGATGGAGGCAAGTAGATAAAATTTTGATAAAGTGGATAAGGCTTCACTGAAAAGATGGACTTTTGAGTGAAAATCAATGAAGCAAAAGAGATAGCCATGTGACTATCTGAGGGAAGAGTATTTCATATAAAGGAACAGCAAGTGCAAAGGCCCTGAGGTGGAGGTCTGACTATGTGTTTCAAGCAAGAACAAAGAAGCCTGTGTGGTCAGAGTGGAATTAAGGAGGACATAGTGGTAGAAAGTAAAGTCAGAGAGACACTAGAATGATAATAATATAGGGCCTGGTAGGAGATGGAGACCATGTGTGAAGAGAATGACATGAACTAAGTTATACTTTACAAGATATCTATCTGATTGGTTGAAACTAGGCCAAAATGGGCAAGAGCAGAAGAAGGAAGATCATTTAGGAGTCTATTGCATTAATGCAGGCAAGTGACTCAGGAGTCATAGTGAATGTGGTAGGAACGGGATAAATTTAGGATATATTTTGAAAGTAGAATCAGTTGATTTTATGACAAATTATACGTAGAATACCAGAGAATGAGTGGAGTCGGGGATAACACAAAGATTTTGGCTAGAACAGGTAGGCAGATGAATTTTCTATTAATGAAGATATGGAAGGCAAGTGTAAGAGCAGATTTGGAGGTGGGGAATATCAGCAGATCTACTTGAGAAATGTTAAGTGTGTGATGTCTATTAGACATTCCTGTGGAACCTCAAGTAGCATTGTGTATATGGAATATTTGGATTCATTTGGATTTTGAAGTTCAGAGAAGAGGCCCAGGCAGGAGACATAAACATAGGAATTAATAAGCATGTAGGTGGTAAAGATAATATTTAGAAATGAAACAGGATGAGATCCCCTGGGGAGTGGGAGAGAAGGGTTAGAAAAGAGAAAAAGTTTAAGGAGTGAGCCTTGCACATTTCAACATGCAGAAATTGGAGAGACAAAAAAAATGGTAAAGATATATCTAGAAAAGTAAAAGAAAATCTAGGTAAATGTGGCATCTTAGAAGTCAGGTGAAGAAAGTATTTCAAAGACAGAGTGATAATCTAAGTCAAATGCCTCTGATAGGTCAAGCGAAATATGAGAAATAATCTTTAGATTTAGCAACAAGGAGATCATTGGTGACCTTGTTAAGAATGGTTTCACTGGTATAGTGGGGATTAAAGGATAATTTAAGTGGATTAAAAAGAGAGAGGAGAAGAGTAATTGGAAACAGAAAGTCAGCAAACATAGATAACTCTTTCAAGGGAAAATGGGATCATACCTAAAGGAGGAAGTAGTGACATGAGAGGGTATTGTTTTTTTAATATTGGAAAAATAAGGACACAATTATAATCTAATTGGAATAATCCAATTTAAGGAGGTTTGGCGAGCTACAAAAAAAGGGGGAGAATTGCTGAAGTGTTGTCTCTGAGTAGGGAAGGCAGGATAGGGTCTAATCATTCAAGGAGTGTTTAGCCTTAGCCAGGAATATGAAGTTCACTTACAGCAAAAGAAAGAAGGTAGAATTGAGATAAAGGTAGGTGATTAGAGCATGTGGAAATTTCTTCTGATTGCTCTTATTTTACCAATGAAGTAAAAAGCAGCATTGTTAGGCCAGAGTTAGAATGGGATGGGGGTGCTTGGGATGATTGAAAGAGAGGAGGTACATAGCACGAATCTAGGAGACTGGGAGAATGAATGGATTGGTAGGATGGCTGGCAGCCTTAAATTCTGCCTTGAAAGTAATGATCATGTGTTTAAAGTGAAAACAATCATCGTGAGTTTGATTTTGTCTCACTTGTACCAGCTGCCTGGATTCAGTCACAGAAGTACTCAAAAGCTTGTTTTAACCAAGGTTGTGATTTAGCCAAGTATAACAAAGGGAAAGGGAACAAGGGAGTTGAGGGTACAGTAGGCCCTCCATATGCATGGGTTCTGCATCTGGGGATTCAACTAGCTGCAGACTGAAAATTTTTCTTGTTTTAAATTCCAGAAAGTTCCAAAAAGCAAAACTTCAATTTGCTGTGTGCCAGCAACTACTTACATAACATTTACATTGTATTAGGTATTATGAGTAATCTACAGATGATTTAAAGATACAGGAGGATGTGTGCAGATTATATGGAAACACTACTCCATTTTACATAAGGAACTTGAGCATCACCTGATTTTGGTATCCCGGGGCGGTGAGGGGGGTTCTGGAACCAATCCCCTATGGATACTGGATTTTGACGGATGACTGTATTTGCAGATGACAAGTGAATGAGTATAATGATTGGCCATAGATTTCAAACTAGATAAGAGGTTAGGAGAGGAGGTTAGGGATTTAGAGAAAGTGAAAAAGTAGTAGGAACGGGGTGAGGGGGGGTGTGGCGGGAGTGAAAAATGGTTGCAGTTGAGGTAACTGAGGAAGCAAACTGGGAAGAAGGGGTGGGGTTGGTAATCAGTTAATGAGATGATTGAGGTAAAATGTGTTTGGATAATAAAAAGATCAAGATTATAGCCATAGGAGTGGTTGGCTGAGGTCCAATGAAGGCTAAGAAACTGGGAGTGCAGAGGCCTGACTGGAAAGGTGATTTGTGTGGACTTGTAATCACTAAGCATGTGGCATGAGTGGTACTGGAGTGAGGAGTAGTAAGGTAAATCCTCAAGGGATGCAGCATACTAGCCAAAGGGATGGATGGGGCAGTGGATGGTGGCAACAAAAGATGTAGCAGGTGATACTGTAGTCTGATGACAGGGGAGTAAAAGTTGAGTCTATTTAAGGAAGAGGAGGGTAGACAGAATGATCTGAAAGTGGTCAAAATGAAACAGCCTAATCCATCTCATCCTTTTTACAAGGAATGTGGGAGATAAATGCTATATTTGAGGGCGTCCAGGGGAAGTAAGCCAGGCTTTAGTTAGACAAGAAAAATGAAAGGAACTTTGACAGAAGAGGTTGAGAATATAGGGATGTTTTTGCAGTTGACCATTTGTTCCAGAAAAGTTAACATGGTTCAGGAGCTAAGAAGTGAGGCAATGAGGATGAGAGTCTGGAATGACTTGGGGTCCCTGGGCTTCTTGTGGTAACTGACCTGAACAGGGGTGAAAGGCATGGTGAGGTTAGTCCTCATGGCTTCAAGGCTGTGAGCTCTCTCATCCTTATAAGTGGGCTCTCATTCCAGCGAGTGAGCTCTTGTTCAGGAGCTTCAGGAGTTCTAGACTCTTAATTGTGGAAATGTGGAAGTTGCAGAGGGGCAGTCTTATTCTTAAGGCACAGCTAATCTCCTAAACCCTGCTGCTGTGGCCTGCAGAGGAGTGGCTGTCCGTAGTGTTCTGACGCCTTCTTGACTTCTGTCAGTAAGGCTCCGAGGCTGCAGAGACTGCAAAGGCAAGAGTGAGCCCTCCTTCTGGTGTCCACCTCCCACTACAGCGGTAGCCAAGGTCGTCCAAAGAGAGCAAAATAGCTGAGGTGGCTTGTGGAGAGTTTTAAGGAAAACCCTAACCATACATCCACATATATTTGTTTCATTAGAGTACATACATATATTTCATTCATTAGAGTATATGAAATATTTACCAAAAAAAAATTTTTTGAAGGAAGGAATATTGAGAAGCCTACAGCTTCAAAGGAGATTTAGCTGGTCTCCTTTGGTTGTTATTATTTTTTTTTTTTCTGAGTGTTAACACATCAAGCTCAACCTGAGGAAACAAGGGTTTGGTAGTAAATTCCATATGTTTCCCAGATAGGGTTGCTAGGTAAAATACAGGATAGCCAACTAAATTTGGATTTTAGATAAGCTATGAATAATTTTTCAAAATATAAGTATGTCCCATGCAATATTTCTCTTTATTGTATTTTTATTTGCTATATTTGACAATCTTACCCCAAGAGAATTTTAGAAAATTAATAGAAATGTTCAGATGGCTAACGGTGGTCTGTCTTAGAGTAACAAGGCCTGAATGCATATGTCTCAGAAATAGTGGAAAAATTTTAAAGCCTCCTTCTCCCAAGTTACCCATTCTAGGTTTCCTGTGTCACCAACAGAGTTTGGAAGTATACAGCTAAAGCTGAAATAAGCCAATAGTCACCTAAGGTGCTTCCTCTCTGTTTTGCCCAATACACTCCATTATTCCCAACGTCCCCACAATTTCAAATGATGGTTTACAGAATGGAGAGAGAAACAGTACAAGAGATTGGATATGGTAACCATTAGAAGGTGGTTTCAACGAGATTCCATAGTCATGGGACAAAAAGGAGACATTCTTAGGGATGGTCCCCAGGACAACAACCCTATCCTGTTGCAGGCCTTTCACAGGACTGGCCTCCCCTGTGGGGTCTCTGGCATAGCTCTGGATAAATAAATGTTCTACATCTTTCCACCCTAACAGGTTTTAAAGAAAAAGAAAAAAATGGAAGATGGAAAAAATCTTTTCTAATGAAATGTTTCAAAAATTCCCAATTTAAATATAAAGAATTTAGAACAGCACATTAGGCTTGCCACCTGTGTTCTATTTACTTAGAGCAAAGATGATGTTCCCTGATTACTGAAGTTCATCAATGACCAGAGCACACCCTGTGTTATACTACCTACCGGTGAAAGTCACATGGGTGGCTGAAACATGAAAGAAATGCATTATGTTAAAATCTACTACCAATCCAGGAGGCAAGAGCCAGCTGGATAAATCAGAACAGATTTCAAATAATCACTCTATATGAACCTGCAAATTTATCCACATCGCTATCTCAAAAGCTAACATATTTCATGTTCTTTCTCATATTTAAATCTAGATAAGTGAATTTCCAATATCCTTTGAGGATGTAGCTGTTGTTTAACACTGTGATTTCATATTTATACAGTTCTTCTCATTGTAGGATCTTAGACCATTTTGCCAGCATAATTCAGTATTAATAACCGTGAAAAAAACAATAATTTCAACTACGGTATTCTACTGGGCAACTAATCAGGAACACATTTATTTCCCTGGGCATTTGGAAGTTCCTGTTTTAACCTCAAGGAGAAAAAGCAGCCAAATCTTCTGACCCCGCAGAGGAAAATAAAAATAATTAAGGCCAGCCAACAGGACGAAAGAGTGATGTTTCCAAACAAACTCCACTTGTGGGAACCTCTAGAAAACCACTTTATATGTTTCAGGAAAGAAGAAATTGGTTTGGTAATGTGGTAACATTTTTTGACAACATTTATGTAGGAAAGGAAACCAAGATTATTGTATGGATTATACTACTTGGATAAGTTTGTATTTTTTGATTAACGTGGCAACTCCCCAAAATCCAACTATAAAAAATCAACTTGGAAATGTGTTTTTCTTGTGAATGAATGATTGGATGCAGCCTCTTCTATGAGCCCTGTACCTAGAATATTATATCCTCTCCCTTCACCCCAAAATCTTACTCTACCCAACAACGTAGCCAGAATGGTTATTTGTATCACTGATAACTGATGCCTGATACAGAGAATGTTTGTTTCTAGAAACCTCAGTAACCTTTTCTCATCTCAATGGATAAATCCAATCCCATTTTATTTTTCTTACCTACACACCATTTACCTAATTCCATATCAAGCCAGCTTCCTCAGGTACTTACACAACCTTTTTCCCAATATTTAAATATAGGACCATAAGTAAAAAGGGGTTAGCACAAAGTACTAGTTCCTGAGTCAGGGAATAACCATTGAGAATTTAGTTTAAAACTGATAGAAAGGAGCTTCCCTGGTGGCGCAGTGGTTGGAGGTCCGCCTGCCGATGCAGGGGACGTGGGTTCGTGCCCCAGTCCGGGAAGATCCCACATGCCGCGGAGCGGCTGGGCCCGTGAGCCATGGCCGCTGAGCCTGCGCATCCGGAGCCTGTGCTCCGCAACGGGAGAGGCCACAGCAGTGAGAGGCCCGCGTACCACAAAAAAAAAAAAAAAAAACAAGCAAACAAAAAAAACTGATAGAAAGAGCTCTATGCAAGAAAACAAGCAAGTGTATCTATTCTGTCTTGTAACCAAGAAAACCATCCTGTGTGTGTGTGAAAATTAGCTGTAAAACTTGGCAGATTCTTACCAGATGCAGAGATTGATTTTTAAGCAGTTGAAATAACTAGGATAAACAGGCCTCTTTAAATGACATTGTGCATGTCACCACCTTACAGCACAGTTTATTTTAGTTGATTTGCATATCGAAATTCTTGGTACTGCATCATTTGTCCCATTTTAAAATGAAATCTCCTCTTCAAAGTTTCTTTTACTTTCTTTTTTTTTTCCTCTCTTTTTGAATCCTCCACACATCAGACTTCCTCTCCCAAAACAGATGTCATTCACTCAAATCAGGTCACGAAACTGAAGAAGTAGCATGCTGGGAAGACAGACTGAGCACTGGACATCATTAGGCAATGCGGGATTAAGTACCTCCAGAAAGGAATTGCATTTCCATGTCACAGTGGTCTGAGATGGATTTAGGACAAGACAAGGCAAGTAATAAGTACATCTGTTGAATTTCATGAATCCTACTAAATCAATTAGTTGCTAAGATATAAGAAGATTTTCTCTATCCTCTTCCTCACACCCAGTTCTACATAGCCCAGGAAGTTATCAAGCACAGGGGACTGGAGTGATCTGCCAGCGCTCAGCTGCTGCAGGGGGCTCCTAAATGGAAAATTACTCTGATTGTGGCAGTACAATTTCAGATGACAAGCACTGTCCATGATAGTGAACCTCTCTGCTAAAGCTCAGAAAAAGGCCGAAGTGTTTATCCCATTTTAAAGACACAATTAGCGCAAGTTTTTATCTCCACATCTGAAGAGCCTAAATCAGACTAGTGCCCCGTGAGCATTTCTGATGGAGAAAAGGAGAACGCAGTCCCACACTGGGTTAGTTCCTTTTTCTTTCCATTAACTGACTTTTTGAATAAGCAGCAATTAATCACCCTCCTCTGCCTACAAAGACAAAATTAGAGCTTTGTATGCTAACTCTATTTGATGAGTATTTAGGGTAAAGAAATAGCAATATAGTCAGCATCTTCAACATCAGAATAAGAGCTTATGCAGAGTGTCGTGAACAAGCAAATTTTTTTATCTCCACAGGAAGTTTTCAGCACAAATCATTTTTTAAAAACCAGAAAGTTATTGAATCATCTTTGGAGGCGTATGAAGTACAAATGAATATATTTTTAGTGATTTCATAAAACAAGTGCAAAGAACACACAACAAAAATGCGTTGCCCATTAGTGTTACCATAAGAGTTTACACTTAATCCAAGCATTCTTCTGCTGCACTGGACCTTTTTGATGTTTTTTTATTTAAGTATTAGAGTACATTCACTCACTAAATATTTGTCCCTTGAGGCAGAATGTGATTTTTGAAAACTTTCAAAGCTCATATGGAAATTCTTCTCATCTGACGAATAAGAGCCCCCAAAGTGATCATGTTGAAAAACAATACTTCTTGGTAAGCACCATGTTTATCACATCCACTCAGTGAGGCAACATTTATGGACTGAGACATTGCCCTGTGTAAGGTGCCAAGATGGAGAGATACAAAGAAGAACACATGTGCACCCTACCCATTAAGGAGCTTAAAGTCTATTGGGGAGAGAAAAATAGATAACCTTGACAATTGCAGAATGCCTTTAATGACTTACAGAGAGAGCTGAGAGGACCCACAAAGGAATTATTAATGAGAGGACTGGTTAAGAATGTTGAATTTGATCTGGGCCTTGAAAGATGAGTAAAATTTTAACAGAGGAAATTAGTAATGGATGGGAATGGAAGTTCGTGTTAAGCAAATGTGAGAGGAAAGCCACAATACACAAGAAAGAGCAGAGTGTGTTTATGGTGCTACAAGTATCCTGTTGTAAGTTGTAAGTCTTATATGAAAAATAAGAGGCTAGAAAAGTAGAAATGTGGTCATCAAAAAATATACCACTGAATAGGACCTGAGAGAACATCTGATTCTACTCTCTTGCTTCATAAATGAAGAAACAAAAAGTAGCTAGCATAATTTGTAAGGTCCCAAGGATCACTAGATCTAGCCAGAACTGAACCCAAATCTTCTGTCAACCAGTTTCCTTTGCACCACTCCATGTGTAGGTTGGCATCACCTTCTGGAAGTCTGTCCTTGTAAGCAATAATGAGTGTGAAGTTGTTGAGCAGGAGAGTGATATGATCAGATATAAATACATCAAGGAAAACTTTGAAAACAGTTAGAAGAGACTGGAGGGAGAAAGATTGATGAAAAAGCTTCTATAGTCATCTAAGTTGGAGATTATGGCAGTCTGCACCAGACCTGTGATGACCGAAATAGAAAGGAAGCAGTGGATTCGAGTGTCATTTCAAGAATGAAATTGCTGCAACTTGGTGATGAGAGAGAAGAAGCTATTACAGATAATGATGAAGCTTTAGAGTTTCAGTGAAGGATATTACCCCATCACCTGAGAAAGGAAAAGGAGAATGAAGAAAAGACTTAGAGGGATAAAATAGTTAACTCTGTGTTTTCCTATCTTGGTGAATGGCATTCAATTGCTCATTAGAAGCTAAGAAGTCTTTGTTCAGCTTTCTGGACCCTAGATCATACATGCAAACATCAGTGCACATGAGGCTAAAACATCAACTTTATTAGCAACTGGTGAAGAACAACAACGAAAAATAAGGTTTGAGACACTGTATTGGAGATGTACCAGAAGAACTTTCCTTTTTCACCTCAAGTCAAGTTTTGGGGAAAGAGTAACATGTCCACAGGGCAGACCCTGAGTCAACTTCCCAGGCAGCATTAAGGGCAGCTTCACCACCCAGATGCAGACAGGATGCAGAGGAGAAGCCCTCCCCATAAGAGCCAACAAAGAAAGGGGACGTCTTCTGCCTGGTTCTTTATTTTGAGGACACTAGTCCCACCCTCTAATAAATGGTTGTCCAATGAGTATTAAACTCTGACCAAGCTGAATACTCCTCCTCAAAGGAAACAGAGAGAAGCAGAAGCTTCCTTCCCAGCATGTCCCTGCAAAAGTCAAATTTCCAACAGAGTAAAAAGAACAGAGAACTTCCTTCCTCTATTTTCTAAGTCAGACACCTGAGAGGCACCTTGAACAACATTCTCTTCTCCCATAGCAGTTGAGTGATGCCGAAGTCTGATCAGCTCTATCTCCTGAGCACAGCCCAACTCTGTCCGCATTTGCCTATCCCCACTGGTATTTTTTTCATATTTCCCCTAGACCAGTGCAGTAACATCTCCCAAATGATGTCATAATCTGTGGCTTCACAACATTCCATTTCATTCTTTACAATACTGAGAGATACTAAAATGCAATGTAATTCTCTCTCCTCTCACTTAAAGCCCTCCACATGCTCCCAGTCATTTGGAAAGCATCCAAATACTTGACAATGTTAAATTTATTGCAATTATTTGTCATCGTATCCTACTATCCTACTAAATTCTGGGTTCTCTTATTCAGGAACATTGTCTAATTTATTTGCGCATTGTTTCAAAGCATAGCAATGTGCCTTAGTGTTCAAAAATGTATTCTGACCTGTACAAAACCCTTCCATATCTGACCCTGCTTAGTTCTCCAACTTTGTGTCCTGTCACAGCCTCATAAATTCCTACCTACTTTTCATGCAAGTTTTAATTCCAAGTATTCCAAACTATTTGCTGGTAACTGAATATTTTTTGCTCTTTCTCCTCACATTTGCACACAGTCTTTGCTCCCTTCCTTCTGTTCCTCTGTTCCTCTTAGATATATTCCTACATATTATCTATATTTCAAAATAGCAGCTCATGCCTCCTTCCTGCAAATAACCTTTCCTAATATTAATCGTTTCTTCTCATTACAAAACTGTGCCAGGGTGAATAGAAGACTCTTCCCATAGTATCTATGCATATTTCTAACTCTGCATTTATCAAACTGCTTTATAATGGTGATTTATCTTTTTTTCCTATATAGATGTGTGAATGAAAAATATTCCCTGCCATATCAGTAAACAAAGGATTTTGCAACCATCAAGCCATCACATTACACCTGCCCTGATGGTGAGCCCTGAGGGAACTCAGGGTGAGAGAACACAGGATACTGGCCACAGATAGCCGAGGTGCATATTCAAAGGAATGATTTCAGTGAGCCCAGACTCTTGCAACTTCCCATACATAGAAAAGCACTAAATTACTTAATTTGAGATATCTGGTTTTCTTTAATTAACAATAATCTTTTGATGTTCTGACTACCTGGTCTTTGTTGCAAAAACTCCTGTACATCCTGGCTCCCCTTCTTTCCTCTATGGAGAAGTCTCTCAGAGTTACCTGAGATGCTGTGTCCTCAGATTTGTGCCCTGAATAAAACATAACTCTCAACTTTTAGATTGTGCCTTTTTTTTTCAGTTTGACAGTTGCTAAGTTTCCTATATAGATGTTAAGATGCAGGCACAGGTCTTTATGTGAATGATATATACATAGATTCAGTAACTGTTGAAGGAAAAAAGGAAGGAAAGAAGGAAAGAAGAGAGGGAGGGAGGGAAATAAAGGAGAAAGCAAGGAAGGAAAAAACAAGTTCAGTATTTTACATATTAAGTTTTTCAACAGAATATTCATTGGGACATGTCCAACAGAACCACAAGGTGGAAGGTTGAGCCTCTATTCCTCTGTCTTCCTGCTAAATACTTTGTTTTACCAAACCTTCAGAAACAATTCAATAACTAGAGGGTTCATTTTAAATTGCATTTTAATTTAGAAGAGTAAAAACAAATCTTTTAGGAAAAGCCATGTTTTATTAAATATTTAACTTTCTCCTAAGACTTATGGAGTTATGCAAGTCAGAAAAGGTCTGCTCTTCAATTAAATGGTGCAACTATAAAAAGTAAATAAGGTCAAATTTGACTATGTTTATGAAGTATTTGACAATTCCCTCTATTACTAGAAGAGTATCACATCCCTCCAGTACATCGTCTGGTTGCTGCCTTCCCTCTGGGCAACTGCATTTCATGGCCACGGTGAGAATCATGAAAAACAACAATCCAAAAATTAAAATAGAGTCTACTTTTTCTCTGACAGAAGTCAAAGGTCCTTCAAAAAATTCTTATAGGAATAAACAAGAACACATAAAATACTCTAAAAAGATAAACCCATTATAGTTAAATTAAATAAGTTATAGCAGCAGGAAGAGCTTAGGACAATAAGAGATATCAAGACCAGTTTAAAGTACTATATAAGTAAGTTGTAAGAAAACAAGAAACTTTATTCTGCAAAGTTCTGCTTTTAGCACCTCTGCTTCATTGGAGAAGAAAGAAGAACAAAGAAAATTAAGGTTCTTCTTAATGATAGCATATATGTAATGGGGCTGACACTTCCACTCAGCAGGCTTTGTCTTTTCCTTTTCTGTTATCATTTTCATGACAAACCTATGTGACTAATGTTCTTCATTCAGCCAATAAATGTTTATTGCATGCCTATTACATAAACACAACGGTTAACAAAACTCAGTCCTTGCCCTGAAGCTTAGCAGGTAAATTAACCAAAGGCAAAATCAAGGTGTGATAAGGGCTAAATTGAGGAAGCAGGTAGAAAGAGAATATAATTTAGTCTGGGGGAGGGGCTAGAGTGCGGATTTCCAGGTGGAGGTAATTGCTAAACTGACATAATCAAGCAAAGAAGAGTGGCTTAGCAACAGGGAAAAGGAATCAGAGGACAGAGAGGATGTTCCTGTCTGAAGGAACAGTATCTGCAAAAGAAAAAAAAAAGAAAAAAAAAAAGCATATTTGTAAAGGATTTACCAACATTTCAATATTTGTAATTTATATTGTGGTGGAAGAAAAGATAGGAGATGAGGTTGAAAAGATAAACAGCAAAATCATGAAAAATCTGAAAGGACAAGTGAAGGAGTTGGATTTTATCCTGAGGACTGTGGGTTACACCACAGTTTTAATCACATAGTTTGGGTTTTAGAGAGACTGTAGGTCATTAGTGTGGGATAAGACAAGACTGGAGACAGTTTGGAGATGGTTCTGATAACCTAGGTAAGAGATGATGATGGCCTAATTCAAGAGAGCAGTGATGCTGTGGAAAGACATGGAGATACTGGGATGGTATTAGGAATGAAGAAGATGTGACAGAACTTGATATGTAGTCGTGGGAAGTTAAACCAGAAGAAATTGCTCTCTAGGCTTTTTATACCATGTCTTTTCCTTTTTTTTTACATGATCTATGAAAGCTAAGCACTAATGGTGGTTAAACACCCTATGAAGCCATGGAAGGCTGCAGTGTGGGCTGCATCCAGTTGTTTATATTGATGGCCTAGGAACAGTGATAAAAGAAATGAAACATCCTGCCCAGTTAACAGGAATTTTTTCACTGCTCTAGGAAAATGGAACATTCAACATTATGTTTAGGAAGATAAATGAAAAATACTTGAAAAGTAAGAAGAACAAGGACTGAGGTTTATAATCATTATTCTCCATATAAATTACTAGCAGTTTATAAACCATCCATAAATACCTCCATGAATCTGATGTGTTTCAGAATTTAGTTTTGCTGTTTCATAACAAAAGGAGTTTCTATGATTATTATTTCATATGAGTTCACATCCCATGTTTTTTTCTTTGAACCTACAGTTCAAACAAACCTCAAATCTAATCACAAGACTTTAGGTTTTTTCCTCTAAAATCTGAGAATAGATTGAAATTCTTTTCACATTTCCATGAAATCTATATGGAAAGTATAGTTCCCTATTAAGAGCCTTCTCAGCCAAAGATAAATATAAGCAAATTTCAAAATGTTCCAAGTACCATCAAGTCTGCTTTTTACCACATCAACCATGAGACAAAAAGAAAAAAAAAAAAAAGGAAAAAGTACTGTGTGCTTTGAGCAGAGAGGAATAACAGTGAAAGTCTAAACAGACCACACTGATAGTCTCCTTTAAGGAAATAAAAGTAAACCAGACTTCTGAGAAGGGAGAAGTGCCATGAGGCACTAAAATGATCAGTTATATTGCAAGAAGGGAGAAGACGGAAGGGAGTTGTTCATAAGCAAAATTCTTCCCCAAACCCCACATAACAAATTAACCAACATAATACTCAAGGGAACTTTATTCTTTTACTGCTCCTTCTCTGAATGGTCAGAAGTAAAATCTAGTAAATACATGTTGATAGGTTTGAGTCTGGGAAAAACAGTATCCTAACATTACAACCCTTGGTTATAACCCAGCAAATATATGGCCAAGCCAGAAATTTCTCCAACCATTACAATGGAACCACACAGCAAACACCAGGAATATTTTAAGTTCCTCTGAGTAGTATTTATTGTTACTACATCCCTTAAAAAAGAAATTGCCTTAAATTTTTGAGATGAAACTTTTTAAAAAGTATTTTTAGAGATGTTAGAAATTAGACAAATACCTACCTTGATCTAACACCCTGCCTTGGGAGGATAAAGGCCCCTGAGAAGCTTACCTTATGTGGAAAAAGCATCTTGGCAGATGTGATTAAGTTAAAGGTCTTGAGATGGGAAGATGATCCTGCAAAATCTGGGTGGGTCCTAAATGCCATCACGGTGTCTCTGCAGAGAGGCGAAGAGGGAGATTTGACTCAGAAGAGGAGAAGGTGATATGACCACGGAGGCAAAGAATGTAGTGATGCAGCCAGAAGCCAAGGACCCCTGAGTCACTAGGAGCTAGAATAGACTAGGAACAAGGCTCCCCTAGTGCCTCCAGAGGGACCAGGCCTTGCCAACATCAGTGATGCTGATTTTGGACCTCTGGCCTACAGAACTGTAAGAGAATAAATGTATCTTGTTTTAAGCTACAAGGTTTGTGGTGACTTATCACAGCAGCTACAGGAAGTCCATACAGACATCTTGGGTATACTGGGGGATGGAGATGCTTCTCATCACTCACTTTTCCACTCAGCAGTTCTCCTGCACAATGCACTCACGGCCTTGGGCATATTACCTCGTAAAGAGGCAGAGCTTTAACTGCTTTAACTGAAGAGAGTCTCCCAGGTATCCTCACCAAGAGGAAGTTGAAACTTCTGTGCAATCAGAACAGCCAAGCCCCACTCAGGAGCAGAGTTAGGCGGTGGGTAAGAGACTATATCCTTTTCAATGCACTCCTGCTGCCAGTTGCCCCTGGACCCATTCTGGTAGCAAGTCAGTTTGTATGACTCACCGACTCACCAGTAGGGAGAAATCAGAGGCCAAGTGTGGGGTGATGGGAAGCCTTCCAGAGAAGGAGGCCCTTGTCTCAGGTCCAGCATTCACAAGCAATGTGACTTTGGGCAAGTTGCTAGCCTACTTCACAACAGTGTCATAGGGCAGCTTTGCGATTAATTTGGAAATGCCTTTTGGTCTACAGAAAATCCATTCTGCCTGTGAGATTTGTATCTCCCAGAGCTACTGATTTGCATACCATGCAGCTCTGCCAAGGAAACAAGCATCTGCCTGCAGTAAGTACACATGCAGAGTTCTCTTACAAACACAGGTTCTCGGCACAATCCAAATAAAAATGAAAGAAAGGGAGAGGGAGTCTCTTCCATTTGTTTCAGTCCTACTGATGAAATCCTATTTGACAGATTCTGATTCTGTTTCACAAACAGGTATATTGGCAAGCGTTAATTTCCTTGAACCCTGTGAAGCTGTTGGCAAATTGTGTTCAAACGCTTTTGGATCCCCAGGAATAGGGCACTGTATAAATCCAGGGAACAATTATGTGAGAGAGACAGAGCCTTTATCTCCCAGTCTTAATAAAGAACTAAGCATAACGCCTATCAGACTTGTAGTTCTGACGCCAAATTGACCCCTCTGGGAGCTGGGAAAGTCTCAATCTCTTTCCTGCCTTATACAGCAGTGGTAATAAAAGAGCATACGCTGAGGATTAACTAAAGTTCACATACTGCCTTGAAGAGAAAAGTCTTAAGTGCTGAAAATTTACATTAGTGGGAGGGGAAAGACTGGAGAATGGAAAAAAGAATGGAAAGTTCCAGAAAGTTATAATGAGAAATATAAATTGAAGCAGGTCTAAGGGAAAGATGAGAGATCAGATGCATCAAGGTAGGGGGTAGGAAAGATTGCCCCCCCAAAAAAGACTTTTCCTCCATCTGTGTTGGCTTAGGCAGGCTCTTCCAGTCCTAATGGGAAGTGTATCCTTTAGGCAACAAAAGAGTAATGATTCCAAGTGTAGAAAAGAGAAAGCAGCAGTAGAGTACCAGGGCATAAGAAAAGGGAAAAGAAGACAAAGAACAAAAACGGTTAAGAGAGGGAAAGGGACATGATAAGACAATAGAGAATGAAATTCATGAAATCCATAACAGGGTCTAAGAAAAGAGGCCTTTAGTCCCCAATCTATTTTAAGGGCAAGCATTGTTGTCCTGATTTTATGAAATCAGAGCTAGCCCATACTGTCACCTTCCTGCTACAAAAACAATGTGACCAAACCAAATAGAGAGATAGTCTAGCCTCTTGGCATATGGCAAAAAGCAATATTTTATTCACATTCAGAATTCCTAACATAAAATACTCTGACCACCAAAGCTGTATTTGCACACAAAAAAGCAATTTGGCAGAATTTCATTAAAAAGTTGGATACAATTAAATTGGTTTCCAGGCTCCTATAATCAAGTAAATGGTTAGTTTTCTTGTTTATCTGTTTATTTTTTAACCTAAGTTGACTAAGCTTTCCATAGATGTAGCTGACAATAGTGCCTACAAAAGGTAACATTTTCAAATTTTCTCTAAACCGTTAGAAGCAAAGTATTATAATGCATTTTGATTTTGTACTGGATATTTCCAAAACCATCTTGTGGTTTTACAAAAACCTTGGCCAAATTCCATCAGATAATAGTCATGTCTCTCTTTGTGATATGAAGGGGAGTAGAGAGGGCAGGTGACAAAATTGGACTGCTCCACAGTCCAGAGAAAAGACATTTCCCCAGCTCATGAGTGAGTAGATCTCAGATTACATGACTACTCTGCCAGGCTCTGTTTCTTCAGCAACGCTCAGTCCTTTTACTCTGTTCCAAATAATTAAACCATATCATCTGTGTAGCATTTTAAGTTACAATGATCTTATTTTCCCAACAGCATCATTCATTTATTGGACAAAAGTATTGAATAGAATTCAGCTAAGGAATAGAAAGCAGACTAGTTATTTCAATCAAGGATGATTTATACAAGGAATGATTAAGTAGGTGTTAAAAAACTGGAAACATGGTTTTATCACAGGTAGGGTGGTATTGTCCAACATGGTAGCCACCAGCCACATTCGGCTTTTGAGAGCTTGAAACGTCATTAGTCTGAATTGAGATGAACTGAAAGTGTAAAATACCAGATTTCAAAGACTAAGTGTGAATAAAGGAAGGTAAAGTATTTCATTAATAATTTTTATATTGATTACATGTTGAAATGACAATATTTTGGGATATGTTGGGTTAAATAACGTATTTATGTCATCTATTTATATTTACTTTTATACTGCGACTACAAGGAAACCAAATTTTACAAATGACTTGCATTTTCTTTCTACTGGGCAGTACTGGATTACAGGCTTAGAAGGCCCCCTGGAACTGGAGTCTTTTGAGAGGGTGCTGCAGGTTGGTGTTAATGTGTCTGAGAGAGAGTGATGGGGCTGGTTCTGGAGGCATGGAAGTCTGCAAATTGGAGCTGACTGTTGCTGAATCAAGTGTCACTGCCATGGTGAAGGAATGTTGGTGCAGGGATGCTGACAGGAATCACAGAAGAACGAGTAGGAGGAGGTCTCTTCTTTTCCAGCCTTGTAATTTTCCTCTGTTGCCGCCAACCGGCAGAACCTAAGAGGAGCCCAACTCTGGGAGAGAAATGTGATTGGCAGGTTCCCAGCCCCAGCAGCACAAAGCGCAACATTGAAAGGAGAGTTTGGTGTTGAGAGGCAAATCGCTTAATCACCAGCGTGACAGATGCTCCTTGCTGTCAGGCATGGTTTTTAGATATTAGGGATGCAACCATGAACCAAAGTCCCTGGCCTCATTCCAGTGAGATAGGCAGACAATAATAAATACATAAGTAAGATAATTTCAGAGTGATAGGTGTTACAGAAAGAAGAAAACAAGGTCATGGGTTAGAAAGTGACAAGGTGAAAGAATGAGTTGGGCACTGCTTTAGATAATGAGATCAGGAAATGTCTCTCTGAGAAGATGACATTGGAACTAAAGTCTGAATGGAAGGATGGAGACAGGTAGGGGATAAGAAAGAGGAAGCACTCCAAGGCCAAAGGAATAAAACATGCATAATCTCTGAAAAGAGAATGACCTGAGATCGTAGCTCAGCGGTCCCCCAACCTTTTTGGCACCAGGGAATGGTTTCATGGAAGACAATTTTTCCACGGATGGGGGACAGGACGGGGAGGTGGCGGTGCTGGCGGGGGTGAATGGTTCAGGCTGTAATGCGAGCGATGGGGAGCTATGGGGAGCAGTGGGGAGCGAGCGGCAGATGAAGCTTCGCTCGCTCCATTGCCATTCACCTCCTTCTGTGCAGCCCGGTTCCTAACAGGCGCAGACCGGTCCGTGGCCCAGGGGTTGGGGACCCCTGTTGCAGTGGAAGCAAAGTTGCCAGGAGAAAAGATGATAAAGGGTGGCTGGGAGTGGATTATGTAGGGTCCCTGTAAATCATGGTAAGTAATAACGGATTTTAACTTAATTGCTATGGGAACCACTGCAGGATATTAAGCAGGAAAATGGTATGATTTGATTTACATTTGTAAAAGGTCATTCTGGCTGCTGTGTAGAGCACTGGGCTCTAGAGGGGCACGCATACGACAGAGACCAGGAAGCTATCGCAATACCCAGGAAAAAGATGATGATGATGCCTGAGGCTGTGGTGGAAGCAGTGGAGATGTAGAAAAAGTGACTGTATTCAAGATATGGATTAGAGGTTTGAGCCAACAGTACTCATTAAGATCGGGGTGATTCATGTAATTCATTTGAGTAAATTTTCCAAAGAGCTGACACACTTTAAATGCTGAAATTTTAAGAAAATGTTCTTGTTTTTTTTCATGGAAATAATTCAAAATTGTACAAAACGTTTCTTGGCCTTGTTCTATAGAAAATCTCAACCGAATTTACAAACTGTTATTTCTACTCAGGGTCCTGTTCTCCAATTTCGTCTGCCATCTGACACAGTCTCTGTCAATTTCTTGAGTTCCTCAACTCCAATTACTTAGACTCCATATGTTAAAACTCTGCTTGTTTTGAGGCAGATCTTAATTAGGATGAAAAGATGATTTTTCCAGCTAATCTAAACCACACACTGACTATGCCATTGAGGTAGAAATTGCACCTGCCTGGCTCAGGTCAGCATCTGCTGCCCCAGTCTGTCCATAAAGCCTCTGCTTACAAAAGCCTTCATCTAACCAAAATTATCCTTGCTTCTGAGACATCAGTCATATTTAGCTGTTGTGACCCACCAAGGTCAAAATCAACATGATGTGTACTTATGAAAACTGAATAACCAATCATTCAGAAAAGCTTATCTCCATATTACTTTAAGTCCCAATTTCCAGTACTTGTCTGTTTTCCAGTGTTCCTAGCTGATTCATAAAGTTGCTAGGGTTTTTAAGGGGCCAATAAATGATCTTTCTTTTTTCATCTGCCAAGATGTTAATGGGAGTCCAAACTGAAAATCAAATTATCATTTACTGATGGATCTAAACTAGAGACTGGCTTGGATTTAAGGCTAAATGACTTTGCCAATATGTCCTCCTAAATTAAACTTAACGCACCATACTACAAACCCACTACCTTCAATGAAATGGTGAAGGTCTGACAATCAGATTAGAGTTGGGTGAAAAGCAAATAGAAGGTGAGATAGAAAATAAGGCTTGATGATTCACAAAGGTGGGCTCCTGAAAAGGATGGAGAAATTGAGCTGTAGTTGATGGGGATGTCAGATCAATGAAACACTATATTTTAAGAAGGTAAGTAGCGGGACATGTTTACATGTACATGGAAATAAGCAAGGAAAGAGGGAAAGACTGAGGATGTAGGAAAGTGGATGTATATCAGGAAAGGTGATTGAGAGTCTGTGGATGGGATTCAGAGCAACAGTGCAGAGACTGGCCTCCATAGTAACAGGTGGGAACATAACAAACATGGGGGCAAATGAACTTAGGTTTCTAGATTTAGCTGTGGGCAGATGGAGTTTTCATTCTATGTTTTCTATTTTCTGAATGAAAAATGAAGTGAGGTATTCAGCTAAGAATGAGAGGGTGGGAAGTGTGAAAAGAGAGAGGGTTTGAAATTAAAATCTTGCTGGGGAGCAAAGTTACTGAGGAAACATTTCTGAGTCGTGGTGAAGGTCCATTTGAGGTGTGTTCACAGGAAACCAGTCAGTTCAGACGGGTAACTTTCTCCAGCAATATTTAGATGCTCAGGGATATCCAAGGAGAAGCTGGTCGTGTGAACTCAAGTAAACAGGGTTATCACAGGTCAAGGAGGAGGAGAAATGGAGAGTCAAAGGAGTTGAGGACGTTTGCAAGAGCATGATTATATTAATTTATTTAGCAATAATCCTCTAACTCCTAATGTATGCCAAGAACTAATCAAAAATATATATACACTAATATGTATAAAATGGATAACTAGTAAGAACCCGCTGTATAAAAAAATAAACTAAATAAAATCGAAATATTCAAAAAAAAACACACAGTGAGATACCACATTATACCTGTTAGAATGGCTAAAATTAAAAAAAAAAAAAAAAAAAGAACTAATCAAAAATACCCAGCTAACTAATAGGTAGATGTAGGTGCAGGCCACTATCTAGGGGTTCTACCAGAACTGGGTGCAGATTTTTTCTTTAACCTCTTTTTATTCTTTTCATTTTTCTTAAGAAAAAAAAAAAAGGAAAACAACAAAAGACAACATATATTTAGTACTTACTATGTGTCAGGTACTCTACAAGGCACTTTTAAAAATTATCTTACTGCTTCCTATATCAATATTATGAAAAAATCACTATTATTAGCCCCATTTGAAGATGAGGAAAAAGTATGAAGATATTAAGTAACCTATGCAGTTAACCACAGCACATTCTGAACTACTGGCTTTAGAGCCCCTTGCTTCCACAGGTTGTCTTCATCACTTGTATTTTTACTTTAACACATAAGCAGTGGGTCCTTTATTTGGAGATCCCTTTGGAAGAAGTAAGAACTTTAAACTCTGTTATAAACCGGAGTGAAATTATTATTCCAAATTTTCTGATTTTAAAAATTGAGCAGTCTTGCCATACAAGTAATTATTTTAAAACTTTACAAAGAGGTAAATAGCTACTCTAGTCTCCTTCCTTCCTAAACTCTCTTGTGGGTGATACATGCTGAAGGAAAATTTATGCTTTACCTAATGTTTTCTACTTAAAAGATACAATCTGAATTTCTAAATTTGGGCCTGAAAATAAACAGAACTGTCCCTCCTTAATTCCTCTTCCTTCCTTCCTTGCTAATCAAACCAAGATAATTGTTCTGCCCTAGAAAATGTTCAGTGAGTAACATACTATTGTTTTTTTTTTTTTCCTATGCAAAGCCAAACTTAAAGAGACACCCCATCCTATTCATCAACAATCACAAAATTAACGAGGAATGAAAGGACTCAGGCTTTAAAGCAAGGATTATGTAGGGGTGAAGGTCACTCACATTTTTAATGTGGAAAGTTTGACAGGGAAATAGGAGGTGTTCCCTTATTACCTAGAAAAAACACACAGTTTCTAAAGCTGAATCATACAAAATTCCCTTTGACTATTTTTTAAGACTATGTCATATTTGAATGTATTCAACCATCACTGTCTGGAAAGACAAATCCAGGTCAGACAAACATTAAAAAATGAACACTTCTGAACAGCAAAACTAATTGGTCATGCATGACATTTAGCAAGGTTTGGTAATAGCTATCATTTGCTGAGGATGTACTGCATTCTAATCCAGAGATTCTCAATCTTGGTTACACATTAGAATCACTGGGGATTTTTTTTAACTTTATTTTGAACTAATGTAAGACTTACGGAAAATTGCAAAAATAATAGAGTGAGTTCTCATATATCCCTCACCTCTTTCCTGTGACATTAACTCCTTACCCAGTACAAAGATCAGAGCCAAATTAACATTAGTACAGTATATTAACTCAATTAAAAATCTTATTAGAGTCCTTGAAGTTGTTCCACTCATGTCCTTTTGGATTTGTCTGGATTTGTTTTCTCATGATGAGAATGGAGTGATGATTTTTGTAAGAATACCCAGAAGTGATGGATCCTTCTCAGTGTATTATATCAAAGAGTTCATGATATCCATGTCTTTTTCCTGGTGATACTAACTTGGATAACTTCGTTGAAATCATGTCTACTGGATTTCTCCACTGTAAGGTTACTATGTCTCCCTTAGTATTTAATAAATATCTTGATACTTTGAAACTATGCAAATACTGTTTCTCCTCAGACTTTTATCCATGAATTTTAACATTCATCAGTAGATCTTGTCTACAACAGTTATGACTGTGGTCTTATAAAGTGAGTTTCTATTTCTCTAGTTTCTTCTACATTTATTAACTGGAATTCCACCTGATACCGAGCCCCCACCACAGGTCAATTATATTAAAATATACTAAGCATATACCTGGTCCTCACAATGTGGCTAATAACCAGATGTTATTATCTGCTTTGGGATATGAAGAAACTGATACTTGGAATGACAAAAACTTAGATTTTTACAGCCAATAAGTAACTCTGATCTGCTGTCTCCAAAATCCATGCTCTTTTCACTGTCCAATCTTCTTCCCTTTTAAGTTCAGCTCACTGCTCTTGATGTCAAAATTTGTCCCAGTTAAAGCCTACTCTCTCTACTAACTCTAATCATCTGTAATTTTTGCCTAGATCAGTCCAAGGTTGGACACATTGTTTTTTCCCAGAACCTTTTGACATCCACCTGCTTAAAGAGTAAGGAACAGTTGCCAGCTATGTTTTTTGCCTTTACCTGGACAACAGATCATTGCAGAACAATATGTGGGTGAAAAAAAGGGTATGTCATATACATATCAAACCATTTATATATTTAGGCTAATAGGCAACCTTTTGAAGAAGTATAATCCAAATGCTCTCTGAAGGAATTAAACTCAGCAAGCATAGAAACCTATGTGTGTAGTGGTTAAGAGTGAGGTTTTGCTCCTACACTGTTGGTGGGAATGTAAATTGGTACAGACACTGTGGAAAACAGTATGGAGGTTCCTCAAAAAACTAAAAATAGAATTGCCATATGATCCAGCAATCCTACTCCTGGGCATATATCCAGACAAAACTATAATTTGAAAAGACACACGTATCCTTATGTTTATAGCTGTACAGTTTACAATAATCAAGACATGGAAACAGCTTAAATGTCCATCAACAGATGAATGTTTAAAGAAGATGTGATATGTATATACAGTGGAATACTACTCGGCCGTAAAAAAGAAAGAAATAATGCCATTTGCAGCAACATGGTTGGACCTAGAGATTATCAAACTAAATGAAGTAAGTCAGAGAAAGACAAACACCATATGATATCACTTATACATGGAATCTAAAATATGACACAAATGAACTTTTCTACAAAACAGAAACAGGCTCACAGATGTAGAGAATAAACTTGTGGTTGCCAAGGGGGAGAAGCAGTGGGGAGGGATGGTTTGGGAGTTTGGGGATTAGCAGACGCAAACTATTATATACAGAATGGATAAACAACAAGGTTCTACTCTATAGCACAGGGAACTGTATTCAATATCCTGTAATAAACCATAATGGAAAAGAATATGAAAAAGAATATATATATGTTTATATGTATGTATGTATGTATGTATATATACAACTGAATCACTTTACTGTACAGCAGAAAGTAACACAACATTGTAAATCAAATATATTTCAATAAAATAAATTTAAGAAAACAAAGAGTGGGGTTTTGGAGCTAGGTAGGCCTGAGTTAGAGTTTGGCAAATCACTCAATGAATATGTTTGTTAAGTTTTTAAGGTTCAATTTCCTAACTGTTAAAATGCAAATATTAATACTGATTACATAAACTTCTTGTGAGGATTCAATAAGCTCTTAGCACAGGGGGATAAGCAATCAATAACTACGAACTTTAAAAAAAAACTCACTGTAACCAAATTGCCTAACACTTGACAAGAGATGAGTGCTTTTTAAAGGAATTTTTGGGTAAAGCAGATAAAGGTAATTTTGGAGGATACGGCCCTTTAAAAGAGAGCAGACGTTGTGGGCATGTACAGGTATTTTGGAACAGCCCGTGGGGTGCATAAGGATTCTGATGGAGAAAGGGATAAAAGGAAATGGAGAGTGTGAACTATCACCTTAACTCAGTTCCCTTGGGGGGGTGACCATCAAGTCAAGAGCTAGATAAAAGGATGGGCCAGGGGAAGAGTTGTCACAGCTGCCAATCTGGAATAGCAGACAGTTAAAACATCACATGAAATGTAAAGAGAGAAGATTTTCCTCAGAATGTCTCTCAGGAAGGTAGACCTCTCAGGTATGCACCATATGTGTAAACCATGGGGATAAGGAATTTTATCTATTTCAGTCCCTTCCGTATTCTTGGTGCCTAGAACACTGCCTACCATATAGTAACTGTTCAGCAGAATTATTAGACTACTGGATAATGAATGAATACACTAATAAATTCAAAAGTCTGATTAGGAAGCTTAGCTACTTATAGGTCTTCTCTGTTGCTAACAGGGGTAAAAAATATTAGGTGGCTGGACTGATTTTTCAGGTCTATAGAAGAAAGCATGGGTCCACCTACCAGCTGCTCTCCTTGTCTCCCTCTTCCTCATTAAGGGTTCGGGGTCTCTTCTAAATACTTGTTGAACAAATAAAGAACAATAATTTTTAAAAGGGCACCAAATTATAAACATGCTCAGGACATCTAAAACTCTGTTCGACTTTGGCTATATGTCACTGAAAATTACAACTGTACAAAGAGAAACCGTCATTTCTTGCCCAACTATGAAAATGTGAAATAAGATGCCGGTGGCAAAGATTTGAAGTTGCTTTTCTCCCTTTCATGTTTAATAAGAGAGCCCTGGGAAATGTGCCTAGCTAAAGAACTTTATTTCCCAACCACATTTATAAATAGAGGTGGCCATTGAGATGTAAGTGATCTCCAGGGAAACTGCCTTGTCCGTTGGTCTTGTATTCCTGCCTGCAATAAAGTTATAATGATTGGAGCTCCAAGAGTTATCGTGTGATTTTGAGGATGATGAACAGAAGGGCATAAGGAAACTGGGTCTCTGATGATTTTCTAGAGCTGCCATAACAGTGTCTATCTCCAGACTTGATCTGTATAGGAGAAAAACAAATTTCCATCCTGTTTAAGTGACTATAGTGATGTAAGTACCTAACACAATTTTAGTGTTGTGCCCCATCAGATGAAGTGTGTGTTTAGTTGAAATGGTAGAAGCTAAATATGTGTACTTCAGAGAAAGAAAGCAAATACAAGTTTTAATTGACAGTTTTAGTAATTATTAACAGGACGGAAGAAACTACAGTGCACAATTTAAATAAATACTTATTATGAGAGCACTGTTATCTACTACAGAATTAAATAACTGAGCTGTGTTTTTGTCAATAACAGCACATGTGATGTTGAAAAGGATCATAAATCACCTAGTCCAATTACCTGTCTGATGCTCAACTCTTCTCTAGAATATTTAGGTAAGAAGTCATCCAGCTTATGCTTGGCTACATCAAGTGATGAATAACTCTCTACTTCCCACGCCAGTCCATTTTTATCTTTGGACAGTTCTGAAAGTTAGAATGTTGTTTCTTACATTGAGCTGAAAATCTGTTTTCCTTTAGCTTCCATCCACTCATGCTAGCTCTCATCTTTAGAGCCATAATCAGTACATCCAATCCCTGTTCTAAATGATAAGCCTTCAATTATCACACTCCTCTTGAGACAGATGCCCCTGTGAATTTTCATGCCACAAAATCATGCTGACCATGTTTCTGAATATATTGAAATCTGCTTTCGCAGAATCCAGGGAATATGTATGACTACTCTTTTCTTTCCTTGGCATCATATACCTTGAAAGGACATGGCCACATCCTTTCTAGTTTGTAACAACTTCTATTTTGCCAAAAATTTTCTCTGTTACTCAAACACAGATACAAAGTAATCATTATTCCCAGTTGTTTTCAATAACTCTGAGAGATACATTTTGAGACAAAGCAAGTAAAGAACTTGTCAGATGTTTTACTGTTTGCTGAATGAGACTACTCCAATTATACTTCCCCCAATTTTTGAAATTCCCCTTCTTACTGTGTTTTATATCTATGCAACTTATATGACTTAAATCAGAAATAAATCATTTATTTCTTACATCAGGTCAAATGACATTTGGTACATTTCACCATAATATCACTTCTGTCCTTTCACCTTTCATACACACTCCAGTGATCTCCAATAAATTTCCACTTTTAGGATTTTGGATTTCTAATCAGGCATAAATGATATTGACACAGAGTATTATTGTGAATTTCTCCACTAAACAAAGTCTATTTCTACTCAATTGGATCTATTCTTCTATTACCATATTTCAAACAGACCCCACCCACCAAACTTTGGTGACACCCTGAGATTTTTACCATCTGTGTAATAATATTTAATTCAATTGGTTACCTGCTAAATTCAATTGATTACCTGCTAAAATCTAATATATTGAGCTCACAAAATGTAATAATAGGCAAATAAATGTAACCTAAAAACTTTTTTTTTTTTTTTTTTTTTTTTTGCGGTACGCGGGCCTCTCACTGTTGTGGCCTCTCCCGTTGCGGAGCACAGGCTCTGGACGCACAGGCTCAGCGGCCATGGCTCACGGGCCCAGCTGCTGCGCGGCATGTGGGATCTTCCCGGACCGGGGCACGAACCCGTGTCCCCTGCATCGGCAGGCAGACTCTCAACCACTGCACCACCAGGGAAGCCAAAACTTATTTTTTTAATTAAAAAAAATGAAACTGAAACTTGGCCAACTAGCAAGGACATTGTAAATTTAATCTGGAACTAATCTCTGGGTTTGACACCTAAGGGCAGACATCTCATAAGGAACTTCTGCCACTTTTCTCTGTTTCTACAACCGGTGTTATGTGAAAGAGGCAAAATTAAAACGGTCAGGAACTGCAGTTACCCTGTACCTGGAGAGCAGAACTCATTTTTCAGGCTAGATTTTTAAGAGTGTAAAGCCAGGTTCACAGTTTAGGAGAAACATAGTTTCTCATTCACAATCTGTCGCCCAGTCAACCTATTCTAATACCAATATCAGAAAGGTAGAGAGATAAAATATAGTTTAAACTTTAAATCCCTCAAACCAGGCTGTCAGGGAGGAGAGAGGTCAGATGCTGACATGCTGGAAAAAAGGAAAGCTGATGATGACCACAGTGGTGATATCAGTTTTTCACCAGATAAGTATGAGTTGGGATGGGATCACGTTACGGTGTTGACGTGAGAGACAGATGTGCCTAGAGAGGGTTAGGTAAGTGGCAGGCGAAGCAATGCATGCTCAAAATTGAGATAAATCATCGGCAGTCTCTGGGAATCATTATGTTCCCTACTAAACGTAGAAGAGATTGTTTTTGAATCATATGCATCCTGAAAAAGTCTTTTCTTCTGGGCCCAGAAATTTCCTCCCCAAAGCGTAGGTGGGAAAGATGAGCTCAGTCCACAAGCTTACTCACGTCCTTCACTGGCTTTCACTTCAGCATGTATCTATTTTTCCTTCTCATTAAAAAAAGGCACTAAAATATGTTATCAGGATACCATTTGGAATTTTCATTCATATGGCATATTAGAAATAATTGCTTAAATTATACAACTATTATGTGGAAGACAACTTATTTTTATTATTAGCTTTATGGGTTGGTATTGACATTTTACATAAGAGTAAGGATAGGTTTCTTCTGTCTTCAAAGACTCCACAGCCTAGGAGAGAAGACAAGACATTCATAAATACCTAATACATAATTTAGACTGTAACATGTGCCTTAAGAGTGAGCTAAAGAGTCCTAGAGGTTTAGAGAAAGAAGAGATTAATTCTGAACTCAAGAACACCACTAGCAAAATGTGCTTTGAATGTTTATGTCCCCCTAAATTTGTATGTTGAAATCCTAATGCCTAATGGGATGGTATTAGAAGGAGCGGGTCTTTGCGGGGGGGGGGGGTGCTTAGGCCATGAGGGTGGAGCCCTCACAAAGAGGATTAGTGCCTTATAAAAGAGGCTCCGGAAAGATCCCTAGCCCATTCCACCATGTGAGGAAAGAGCGAGAAGGCAAAGGCTATGAACCAGGATGAGGGCTCTCACCAGAAGGCAACCATGCTGGCACCTTGATCCTGAACTTTCCAGCCCTCAAAACTGTAAAAAGTAAAATTTTGTAATTTATAAGCCACTCAGACTGTGGTATTTCATTATAGGAGCTCAAACAGACTAAGACTATTGGTGAAATGACAAGATTCAAACATGAGCACGGTGAGTGCTGATCTCAGTCTTACTGCCCTGCCTTGGCCACATCATTTTACTGTGCATTAGTTTCTTCAAACATTAAATGAGAAAGGAAAAACAGCATTCTTGCCCAAAGTACTCATATCCTCTGGAGACAACTCAGAGATGAACAGATCAATAGACAGATTCCAAATCAAGCAAAAACATCATATTGTTCATGGAAAGCTTCACAGCGCTCAGAATAGAGCAGCAGTGTCGTCGCTCCCCACTGCTGCCATCCTCCAAACTTTACATTCTTTAGGAACGTCCCACAAACCGAGACTATATTGTCAAGCTGGAGTACAACAAGATGTTCACATGCAGCCAATCTTAAAAGAAGGTTAATTTGTGTTAGCAAATTGTCAAAAAACCTGTCATGCCTAATTATTTTTCTTTACCCACATCCTTTTTACCCCACATAGCATTAAATAGAAAAAAATTAAAAAGGTCTCCAGGATTGTGTGATAGCTGATCTTTCAAGGCTACTTTGTGGCTAGATAAATAAAAAGAAAAACAGAAACATTGCTATTCCAGGATTTTTTTTCTCTCTTTGAAGACACTGAAAAGCAATAATGATGATATAGATTCAAGGACAAGTGCTTTATCCTTTATAAAGTTGAAGGAGTAAGTTGATCCTCTTTATCCAGTATGTTTTTAATGCACAGAGAGATAACATTTGATAAGTTCATGAAAAAAATTACATTAGTACAACAAGTAAGAGAGTATAGGCAGTGAAAATTCATGAAACAAACCAAAATGCAAAGAAAGTGATTGAGTCCCTATTGCAGTACATAAATTACATTGTTAAAATGATGACTGATATTATAGCTTCTATTTCAAAGACTCCCTTTATATAACAGGTCTATTGTCAAAACTGATAATAAGAAAATACTTTCTCAAGAGCATACCTGCCCATAAATTATTCTTATAAAATTGTAGACATGAGAGAGTTATCTGAAATAATGGCACATCTAAATTGAGAGGTGGGGAGAGGAATTTAAAGGAAGAAATGACACTAAAATATATCACCTTAAAGTGTTTTTTAAAAAGTACACCACATAAAGTGGTCAAAAAAGAGCATGCAGGATTACATTATTTAGATTTATGTAGCACTCCATATTTTTCAGTCATCCTCCATGCATGAATTCATAACAGTGTTCTTCTATAGTTATCTGATTATATATTAGAAAAGTGTCTCTCATTCTCTCTCTGTCTCTCTCTCTCCCTCTATCCCTCCAATGAAGAAATTGAGAAGGAAATGAGTCAAGTAACTTGCCTCAGCTCCTACTGAATAAAGACAAGTTTTTGAACATCTAATAAGAGAACTTTCAAATATGATAAGAGAGATCATGTCTGACCAACTTATCTAAAAAAAGAGAGTGAGAGAGAAAAAAAGCCCTCAATCAGGGCTGACCCCAAATTTGTTCTTTATACATTTATAGGTTGCAAGGAACAGAGGGGGATTTTGGTTATTGTCAAGTAATAGGGATCACTTTCAGTTTCCAGTCCAAGCTTGAGAAATAAAACCTTCTGGAGACCCAACCTTGGGGGTGCCCCCCATCACTTGCATGAGTTTTACCTCCAGTAACACTACCAGGTTCTTACTGAGAAATCAGAGAAAAATCTCCTCAAGCTTCTGGAAGAGGAGGGGGAAAGTAACTGTTCTGAAATATAAATAGAACATTTTTTTTTCTCCTTAAAAAAGACTTCCTTTAAGGAAAATTGTTTTACCAGAGCCTAACAGATCTGGAGGAAGGGAAATGCCCAACTCCAACCCCCTCTAGCCTTCCTGTCTCACCTAAGGGGGAAAACAGAACAAAATAAAACTGAGACTTAGACATAATCATAGGACTATGGAATGATTCCCTAATTCCCACATGTACCACATCAATAGGGGTCCTGAATAATAACAGGGCATTACAGCTAAAAATTACTGTATAGCTCAGACCTTATTTACAAAGGGGGCTTTAGGGAAACCCAAATACAACCCAAATACAAGAGAAGACAAAAGCCGGAGAGGACAAAAGACACGACAAAGTTTAGCCTGTGACATCTATAGCAAATAGTGAACAGCCTAACACCTAGCCAGATAAATTTAAAAAACCTCATACTAAAGATCTCATTACCTCGGTTCCTTTTACCCAATACACATGTCAGCTTTCAACCAAAAATTACAAAGCATGCTAAAAGACAAAAAACAGTCTGAAGACACAGCAACCATTAGAAGAAGACACAGATCTAGCAGATATTTTGGAATTGTTAGACCTGGAATTTAACTATATCCTTAGGCTGCTAATGGAAAAGGGGACAACATGTAAGAACAGATGGGTAATGTAAGTAGAGAGATGGAAATTCTAAGAGAGAATTAAAAGGAAATGCTAGAAATCAAAAACACTGCAACAGGGCTTCCCTGGTGGTGCAGTGGTTGAGAGTCCGCCTGCCGATGCAGGGGACACGGGTTTGTGCCCCGGTCCGGGAAGATCCCACATGCCGCGGAGTGGCTGGGCCTGTGAGCCATGGCCGCTGAGCCTGCGCATCCAGAGTCTGTGCTCCGCAACGGGAGAGGCCACTACAGTGAGAGGCCCGCGTACCAGAAAAAAACGCCAAAAAACAAAAAGAAACACTGCAGCAGGAATGAATGTCTTTGATCCGCTCATCAGTAGACAGGATGAAGCCAAGGAAAGAATCAGTGAACTTGAAGATATGTCAATAGAAACTTCTCAAATTGAAAAGCAAAGAGATTTTTAAAAACTGGGGAAAAAAAGGAATGGAATATCCGAGAACTGTGGAACAAATACAAAGGTATAATATTTACCTAATAGGGATATCAGAATGAGAAGAAAGAGAGAAAAGAAGAAATGTCTAAAGTCTTAATGAAGTGATGGCGATTTGTAGTGAGGATACAAGGGAAAATTAGGGAGTGCAGAAAACCACATTCAGCTGTCAAGGCAACAAGTTCCTAATCTAGCAGTAATCTAGCAGTCACTATCCTCACAGGTAAATTTTCTACTGTGAGTGGAAATGGTCTGTTTTCTGACTACTTTCTTCCTTCTCTTCCTCATGTCCTTTATTACATGGCTTCTACCACCTCATGCCTGCTGTGTGTCTCTTAGCTTTGTGATCAATTTATTGTCCGTGTCCCTCTCTGGATGTCCCTATCACTAAGAGAAAATCTGACTGAGTTAATCACCCTCCAGCATCAGAACCTCTACGAGACAGGATTCCTTTATCAAACCACGTGACAGGATGTTGGCCAACCTATAAGATTACTATATGCAGCTCAGGTGCCCATTCCTAATCCAGTCATCTCTGAGCTAAGCAGAAGGATCATGTGATAAGATGAACGAAGAACCAGAAGCTGCCTCCTAGTTCATGTTTGGAAGGAACTGTTAGCAAGGTAGTCTCTCAGTATGTTACGAATTTATCTGAATTACCAGGCATTTTGGTAGCATGTTGCAAAAAGCAAACTAGGTACCCAAAGAAAATGGTAACTTTGATTCAATGTATCCTTTTCTCCTTGAGTTCCATTTCTGGTTTACACCATGTTACATATTCCCCACAACCACCAATGGGGGGGCAGGGAGTATGAAAGGTAACACTGCTGATGACAGCTCCAAAGTAAACTCTGAGATTCATCAGAACCTGGACTAGGCTGCCCCTATGACTCAAAGCATTCTGGTGGCAGACCAGGGCAGACAGCTACACAGAGAGTACAAATGTTGATCCGATGTCCCCAAGAACAGCTGTGCACAACTTGATGGTCCCGTTCTTTGAGTTATTTCACTGTGTCGCCTGTCCCAAATATTTTCAACCATCCTCTACTAAACGTGGCTGAAAGACATAGAGGAAAATGTGTGTGTGCTAAAACATAGGCATGTGTGTGTATGAAAATTTCCCCTCAAGAGCACACTATGTTTGAAAAGAATTATTTTCCACTTACCTGATTTCGATTTAGGATATTACTTTTCTAAAACAGATAAAATCAATGTAAGAAGAAAGTAGTGTTCTATCAGTAATGTTTAGTTTTCACTGGAATTCAAGTTAAATATGAATGTGCTTTCTCTTAACTAGCTTTCAAGAGATCGTATTCAACTAACTTCCCTGTACACATAGGACACAGAGCAGTGAGGGAGAGGTACCAGACGCCAGCATCATTCTCTTTAGTTTTTGATTGTGTCTGACTTTCAAGGGCATTTTTCTCAGGGAGAAAAAGAGCGTTTTGCTCTACCTCCATGTAAAGTGCTGTGAGTGAGCAAAGGCTACAAGGTAGAAGGTGAGAACCCTGTTCCTGTTCAACTAACTCTCTCTGGCCTCAGAATCAAAAGAACTATCCTCATGCATCACATCCTTTCTATTATCTCTGTGCATACTGTTTCTTGGCAAAAAATATAGTGATACCTTGCGTTTTCCTAGTAGATATCTGTATTTAAGAAATTGACACAAGGGCTTCCCTGGTGGTGCAGTGGTTGAGAGTCTGCCTGCATCGGCCTTGCCAATGCAGGGGATATGGGTTCATGCCCCGGTCTGGGAAGATCCCACATGCCGCGGAGCAGCTGGGCCCATGAGCCATGGACACTGAGCCTGTGCGTCCGGAGCCTGTTGCTCCGCAACGGGGAGAGGCTACAACAGTGAGAGGCCCGCGTACGGCAAAAAAAAAAGAAAAAAAGAAAAAAGAAATGGACACAAAATGCACACCAGTACACTTTTCTCATTTTACCAGTTTTCTCTGATTCCACATACCTTATAGCCTGACTGTTGCATGGATGTAAGCAGCACATTTCATCCTAATCTGTTTCTTATGATAGATTTTTAGGGGAGAAAAGGCAACTATTTTGAATATTTTTTCTTCATAACTCCTTTGTCTTTACCAAGAAAAAACAGTGGCCACAGTTGTCACTATTCAATTTGCAAAAGAAAATACCAAGGTGATTTATTCATTCATCAAAATATATTGAGTGCCCCCAAGACTCAAACAGCCTTTGTAACGTCTGTGGGAACTTAAATTTGTCAGATACTTTTCCTATTATAAAGATGAAGAAACTAAGTCACAGGAAGGTTAGATGATTTATCTAAACTAAGAAATGGAGTATAATTGCAAAAATGAAGTCATTTTTTAAGTCTGGCTTCATGATTGTCAGCCAAATCATTTCACTTACACTTTCACACACAATTGTTACAAATGTTACCATACATCAGGACCCATGAGATCTGTACTTCCTGTAATATACATGTCATGTAAAGTATATCTCATGTAACATTATGCAATTGTTTGTTTTTACCTGTTACATAAAGTTTATGGTGAATTTACACTCAATGTTAATTGAAAAAATGTTCAGAGTCGACTTTTTCACTAGCAAAACAAAAAAAAAACGAGCATGTCTCTTAAATTAAAAAAGAAAATTGACCAGCCTTACTTTGTTCCCTCTCCTAAGGGCCTCTTGTCCATGAATTAGCATTAATGAAGGGAGTGAGAGAAGTGAACTCCCCGTACCTGGAGAGCAAAGAAAGCCAGACACATATAGAGAGCTTAGTGTACATGCCGCATAATAGTATTTCTGAAGAGTAGTGAATTCTGTATTCAAACAGAGATCGGCAAATAAATCCAGAGCTCCTGAGAGTTTGATTTTTCCTTTTTAAAGACGAGATGCTCTGATGGTTGGAGGTTTTCATTTCCCAGCCCTAACACAGAGTAGTCACATATGCAAACACGGGTACAATGCCTGCAGTCTCAATGTAGATTAATTATTTCTAGCTGCCAGGAACCATGAGTGGGCTATGCTGTTGTCATGATAAACCCCACCCCTCCCTCACTCAGAGACAAAAGAAACACACACATGAAAAGGCCAGAGCCTCAAACCATAGTTATTTCACCTTGAATAGACTTTCCAAATGAAGCCTTTCATTTTGCTTTCTATATTAAACATTGAAAACCAAAAAGGAATTTCAAATCTTGTTTATTCATTCGTGTATCACAAACTGCTAATTAGAAAAGATTTCTTTTACTAAATGATTTAGTTCTTATGTCTTTTTTAACACTTGAAAGGTTACAGCTTCAGGAAAAGAGGAAAGAGCCTTAATTAAAGACTGAATTATTGAATATTCAGTTTTAATTGATGTTGCCCCAGTACTATTATTTTGCATGTTTATAGATGTTTTATTTGATTCTGTTAGCAGAATAACCAGAGAGAGACATCGACTACTGAGCCTAAAATAGGGGGAGGGTTTCTGCCTGATCACATCCAGTCATTTAAGTTCAAGAATCATCTGAAGAGTGGTTTCCATGACAACGAGTCACTAATTGTGAACATAAAGTAAAAAATCAACCTTCCCTGAATTTGGCAGCTACATGGATGATGCTGAATTTTTTTTGTAAATAGTAAAATGGCACTTTTCCTTAGGCAATTCCTCAAGTCACTTTCCTGAAATGAAGAAGCCACTTCATTATGGAGTTAACTCTGGTCTGGCAATGGTGTCAGATTAAAGCCATCCAGATCTGTCAGGCTTTGACTGCCAGCACCTAGCTTCTGCTACAGACATGGGGAGAAGGTTGCAATGAGGAGTGAAGGATTTTTGCATCTTAGAGCTGAGAGAGTTGCTGAGGACAATGAATAACCCAGTAAATGCTACCCAACACTGGATTTGAACATTCTCTAGACTGGGGAAAGAAAAACAATTGAGGGGGAAAAGTGAGTTAAAACCCCAAATCAGCCACTTTCCATGGGGTTAGTCATCCATGCTCAATCACTAGCAAAGGTTTCTGGTTTCTCTGTCTGGCAGATAAAACAAAAAAAAACAGAAAAACAAAAAAGTGAACTCTAAGACTTGGAAACCTGTTCAACCGACACAATCACACCATTGAAAATTTACCAGTTGATGACTTGCAGCATATCATTTGTAAAAATTGCTTCAGCCTGAGTTACCTTTCACCAGCTCTGTAAGTCTACTCACTGGGTCACTAGGAGTGAGTAAGAACATTTTGATAAATTCTGTTTCCATGACGATGAATTAACCAGTGAAAATGGGGAGGTGGTGAAGGATCTGTATTCTGTAGAATACTCTCAGATGTTTGCCTGTTTTCATTTTTAGCCATTTAGTTCTCATGGCTTTGTTCCAGGACTCTTTAATTTGCCAGTAGCTGTTTTTCCTACACAGATTACGGGAGTAATTCATCAGTGAATGTTTCATTCAGTGGTCCTATCTAATGTAAGAAAACATAAAAAAGAATTTTTCCAATTATGACTTTCTGTTTGTTTAGAAAGAATGTAGTAAGCTTTTTTCCTTTCTTTTTTCACAATCTAGCTTTAGTGTTCTTACTCTCCCTTATTGACCATTACCTTACACAGACTATAACTGCAATTTGTAAGGTGCTGGGATCTGCTTTTAAATACCAATAAATCCCAAAAAGGCAATGATTTTTGAATTTACTGGACTGAAACCCCAGAGGGGGACATAAAGAGAAAATGAACATTAAAACATGTAGGCCCAGTACATGTTACAATGGAACAAAGTGTTTAGGAAAAATTAAGAAAGGAATAGAGCCTTTCCTTTACTAAATTACTTTAAACTGGCTTACTTATTTATATACAATGGAATGTGTTTATGTTATTTCAGCATTTACCCACTTCCTGAATTTAATAACACTACTATATCCTTGCAGGGGAGGAGGGGACAATTGATTCTGATGGTTTTGTTTTCCAAATGATGAAAAAAGCAAAAAGAACTCATCTATTTGTACCAGAAAAAAATAGATATGCAACTATTTTTTTCTGAGGTATGAAATAAGAAAAATGTCTCCTCAAAACATGTATTTTCAATCTAACTTAATTTGTATCTCAACAAGTAACTAATTTATCTCATTTTAAAATCTAAGTTCAAATGGTAGGATTTTTTCCCTTGTCTTTCTTTTCACCTAAAGCAAGGCAAATAACCAGTTTTCAATTTTCAACTGTTTATTCTGCCATTGTGTAGCCACAAATTTAAAGGATAATTACATTCTTTTCCAAATTCATTCATTTGCTCAGAGCAGGAAGAAATGTTATGCCTAGATGTTGTAGACTGCCAACAATGAACAAAATGATCAGATATCATCTTAATCTGAGACTAAAAGTGCAAAGGACCATGAGATTCACAGGAAGTAAAGCAGAAAACGATTTAACATTTATTATGCAAAGCTCTGCCAATCAGAACTACTTTTGAAACAATTTCAGTAAATAGTAATGCAATAATATATTTTTCTGTGAAGAACTGTTCTTCAGGGTCATATTTGCTTTGAGAGCTTAATTTCTCTACCAAGAACAGAAAGAACTCTCACATTGAAAAGAATATGGTAATTTCCTTTTTCTACCTTTTTAACACATACATACCAAAAATATTATTAATATTAGTGGATCTCAGAGAATGTGCATGATTGGAAATCAAAGTAATTGTTTTAAATGAATAAACTCTAGTTGTTGTGCTAATCTATAAACTATTAGAAAAGAAAACCATGCCACTCTAAAATCAGTGTTGGCAGCCCTGAATTTGTTCATCTTGATTTAAAATAGCAAGGGCAACAGTGTCAGTTGACTGGATATGGACAAGGGGAAGTCTAATGAGTTCTTTTGTTCACCTGCCATATGTAACTCCTTCCACTTCTTATGGGCAATGTGCATGGGTTCTGCTAGCAGTGCCATGCTTCCCTTCCTAGACCTAAGGTCATAACGCAGGTAGCTGGTATTCAGTTCACATTGATGTTAATAGTGTGAGATCCCTCGGCCAGCTGTTGTCTGGGAAATAAAGATGGCATGGCCCACACAAGAGACAGCTGCCTCCACATCAGCGTGACCCGTAGCTGGCACCAGGCAGTGCAGGAGTCAGCTTGTTAATGCTAATGTCTCCTATGAGATAGGAATAAACAGCCACTCTCTCAGTACTGTAGATTGAAAGTGTCACAAAAATACTGCCAGTCTAGGCTGCTGATCATTAAAAATGAGTACAGATGAGAGGAATAATGGCTTGTTGATCCACCCGGGTCAAGTTTGACATCCTTGGGACACTATTTACAACTGTATAGAGTCTTTCAGGTATTAGTGGGAGAGATTTTGACAAAGAATATAAGCATGAAATTTCTTGAATTTTAGGTTAAAACTGGTCAATAACAGAGAAAGTATAAAAAGAATATGTATATTTATATATATATGTATAACTAAATCACTTTGCTGTACACCTGAAACTAACCCAACATTGTAAATCAACTATATTTCAATAAAATTTTTTAAATAAAATAAAACTGGTCAATAACAAAACATACTATATACTCCGATAATTTCTTTTCACAATACACATTAAATGGTGTGCTCAACATCTATTTCATATGTCGCATATGCCACAGAACATCTATTACTTAAAATTGTTTTTAGCACTGACAGGGCACTATGTAAATATTCAGGACAATGACATTTTCAAAGGCTTATTACTTTGCGTATGAACATAATACATAAATAAATACATAGTATTTATCATAAATATGGTAAATAAATATAAAAAAACAATGAAAAGAAATATTGAATGTATATTCATATAGCAATATAAGGATTAATAAGGAAATATATATTTATGAGTCTAAAGAACAGTATCTTCTAATATTTCCAATCTGTTCCTGAAAATGTATCTGAAATACTTTTTTAATCATATAGTATTTTACTTCACTGAGATCTCACTACTTAAATACATTTTGCAGTGAACCTGTTAGTAAAGCCAGAAATATATTTGCAATATGAAAACTATTCTCTCCATATCTGTTTTGCAACTTTATTTTTTTTTATAGCTATGATTTTAAAATGATATGTTTAGGGACTTCCCTGGTGGCGCAGTGGTTGAGAGTCTGCCTGCTGATGCAGGGGACACGGGTTCGTGCCCCGGTCCGGGAAGATCCCACATGCCGCGGAGCGGCTGGGCCCGTGAGCCATGGCCGCTGAGGCTGCGCGTCCGGAGCCTGTGCTCCGCAACGGGAGAGGCCACAACAGTGAGAGGCCCACGTACCGCAAAATAGATAAATAAATAAAATGATGTGTTTAATATTAAAAGTTTAAAGCACATACATGCTTTTGTTGTTGGCATTTTTTCCCACTTTTAACCCCAGAAGTGATACTGAGAGATATAGCTTCAAGGGCAGCATCGAATCTCTTTGGAGCAAAGAGATTTGATCAAGAATGTTGGCCCAGGATCCAATATCCCACATGCCCAGAATCTAATCCCAGTGGCTACATACTGCTCCCTATTGTGCAAGAGGTTTATATATATAGTTGACAGCTTAGGATCTCTGCCCCAAGCCAAGAAAACATCTATTGAAGGATGTTTAGATGAATGAAAGACATAGTGTTCTACTTAATGTATAAGTCAAGGCTAACCCCCATCAGTAAATAATATAAGATTTTTAACTGCATTGAAAGATTATTTTAAAAAGCCCTTTTAGTAGATTGCTACCAATTCAGTGAGCTAGCTGACACAGTCATTCACTCAACAAACATTTATGGAGTATTCACTATTTCTTTTCCCCATAGTTGGCTAGGTGTGCACATAAGATATATAGAGGTAGAGATAAAGAATCTAATGATTATAAAGCAATATGGAAGAGTAACCACAGAAACGCAACCAGAATAATTGTATTGGAGGATTGTGGGAAGGGAGAGAACAGTAAGGTTTAACAATATGATAATTAGGGAAAAGGCATTCCATACAAAGGAACAGCTGAACAAAGGAAAGTGAAAATTAATCTATTACATATAGAAAACCACAAACAGCTCAGGGTTGCCTGAGTGCCCAGTCTAAGGCAGATGGTAGAAATGAAGAGTGACAGAGATAGACAGGGGCCATATCAATGAGGTTCCATAGTCATTAACTACTTGCATGTTACCTTGTCCCAATGACCTTTTGGGAGGTGAAGGTAGCAGTTCTGATGAAAGATAATGACAATGATGGAAAATATTCGACAAGAAGATGAGTTGAAAATATGTTTAGGAAGTAGAATTACCAAACATTGGTGATTGATTGGGCATCTCATGAAGAGATGAGAGATTTCAAAATACTATATGATGCACAAGTTCTACCTGGAGCAACTGGCTGGATGGTGGTGCCAACCAACTGAGGGAAAAGAGCCAGCTTAGGGAAACTGTGTTGAAACAGAAGTGTCTATGGAAAATTCTTGTAGAGATGCCCACGTAGTAACTGGGTAGATGAGTCTAGAGCTCAGAGCACAGGCCTAGATTTGGAATCCACTGGTAAATAATGTTATCTGAAACCAGGAGACTGAATAACATTGTTCAAAAAATATAGAAAGTGAGGGGCTTCCCTGGTGGCGCAGTGGTTAAGAATCTGTCTGCCAGTGCAGGTGACATGGGTTCGAGCCCTGGTTCAGGAAGATCCCACATGCCGCGGAGCAACTAAGCCAGTGTGCCACAACTACTGAGCCTGTGCTCTAGATCCCGTGAGCCACAACTACTGAGTCCACGTGCCACAACTAATGAAGCCCATGTGCCTCGAGACCGTGCTCTGCAACAAGAGAAGCCGCAATGAGAAGCCCGCACACTGCAATGAAGAGTAGCCCCTGTTACCCGCAACTAGAGAAAAAAAAAGACCCGCACGCAGCAACAAAGACCCAACACAGCCAAAAAATAAATTTAAAAAATATATATATATATAGAGAGAGAGAGAGAGAAAGTGAGATAAGTTATGAATTCAGGATCCAACCCTGGGACACAACAATTATTTTAGCGATTTCCAAAAGTAGCCAAGAAAGGAAACAGCAAGGAGTTGACCAAAGGAGGAGAATCCATAATACATTAATATTATGGGAGCCACAAAAGTGAAAAATGAAGCAGAAGTCTCCAGTAAGATGAAGATGGAAAAATACAAATTAATCTCCCTCTCTACCTCTCCCTACCTTAATACAAATCTACATCATTAAAAAAAAAGAACTTAGAAACCTAAAATGAAGAAACATTTGGAAAGGCCACAGTCTGCATACTCACATATTATTTAGGAGTTTTATAAGTTTATTCTATTTATTCATTCTCTACCTTATTCTCAAAACACTACAAATTTCTTAGATAAAATTCCTAAATTCAGTCTTCACAATTAAACTTGTAATAAATGTTAAGCAAAAGTCAGTTCAGTGTTATTCTCATTGACAAGTACCAGGAGTGCAGATTCTATCTCTTGCCAATTATGGGTGGAAACTTTGGCTTTAATGTCATGTTGAGAGTGCAATGGGTATTTGTGAGAGATGAGAAGCCTCACCCATCAATTGAGTCCTAATAGAAAAGCATAGCATTCTTCAATGCAGACAAGAAGAGCAAGTTGTAAAATGGAAGGAAACTGGACTATAAAGCCAGACAAAGTAAACTCACTGTAGACTCCCGGGTAGAGGACAGCAGAAATGCATTGGACTGTTTACTTCTTGGCATTGTGCACAGGAACAACCCTTCAACTGGAGACATAACTAACATGCCATCAAAGCTTTGTTGTCAGACACTGTCAGATTCCAGTAACAGTTCAGCCTTTCCCAGCTGTGTGTCTTAGGCAAATACCTAATGCTCCTAAATTCTACTTTCCTCATTTGTATCTACCCCAGAAGCTTGTTGTGAAAATTAAGAGGTAACAGGTAGAGTATTAGTCTAGTACAGCGGTTCTCAACACAGGGTGATTTTGCTCCCCAGAGGACATCTGGAAATGTCTGAAGACATTTTTGGTTATTAGGGCTGGGGAGGGGTTGGCTGTTACTGGCTTCTAGTTAGGTAAGAGTTTGGGGATGCTGTTAAACATCCTATAAGACACAGGACAGCATCCAAGAATGAAGAATTATCTGACCCCAAATGTCAACAGTGCCAAGGATGAGAAATCCTGATCTAGTAGTTGTGCACACATTATAATAGCTGGTGTTTCCTGAGCCCCCACACCATGCTAAGGGTTATTTAAGTGCTTGACATTATCTCATCTAACCTCACCCAAATACCATGAGATTAGTCCTAGTATTATCCCCTGTTTACAGAATAAGAAACTGACAGACAAAAAAGAAGTTAAGTAATGTACACAGAGTCACATAACTGGTAGTGGTAGAACCAGGATTTCATAAATGCTAACTATTATTACATTTCATAGAAAACTGAAAAATTGCTCAGGTATTTTCAACTCTTAGCATCAGATAACAAAGATTGTTTTTTTCAACTTTCATGCCAACATTAATAAAAATCCAGGCAAAATTGATATGTTGCATGCTTTGACTTCCTTACTCAAGTTTTTCTTTAAATGTGGACAAAATGAAAATGGAGTAATGGTTAAAAGGGCGGGGAGGGGAATCTAGCATTTCTTAAGAGCACCTTAAAAAGACAATTGCCAGAGCTCCTTTTAGAGAAGTCTTAGTGTTAAAAATCAGTAAAACCTGACTTCAGTAACTGGCATTAGGTCTCCTCTAATGCTGAAGTCAATAGCTCCTCTTGTAATGGTGTTATGGTTTAAGCACTGCTTCAGGCCTATGTGAAACTTGAATGTGGGATCAAAGAGATAAAAGTGACCTGACTATCACTTTCACTTATAGCCTGAAATTCCTAAGATTTGTACATTTATGCAATTTTCAGTGATGTGTCATCGATTGTTTTTAAAAATCTTTTGCATCAGTGTCTTTTGGAAGGTATTTTTCTCCTTTTTAAATCTCCCTTTAGGGAAGCTGAACTATAAGCTGTTGAGTATACATTGTGTGTGGACCTGAAACCCTGAAAGGCAACAAATGCTGAAATGTGAGCATACCTATGAGTATTTTGACAATTATAACAAAATGTTTATGGAAATTTGGGGATCCTGAATTTCCAAGATAATTGCATGTTGAGGGAAAACAGTATAGTATAAAGAAGGAAGCAATATGGTATAGTGGCTAAAAGTGCAAGATTTATCCTCTGGTCAGTATTCAAATCCCAACTGTATCATTTAATAATTATGTGATCTTGAAAATTGACTTGACTATTCTGAATCTCAGTTACCTTTCTTATTGAAGAAGGAAGACAGAAGGTTTGACCAACAGAGGTTGGTGTTCAGTGAATTATGAGTTGAATTTGAAAGGTAGCCAGGGATTAAGTAATGCAGAAATTTATATACCATAGTAGGATTTTGGATTTTATTCTGTGATGGGAAATCATTGGACATTTTTTAGTAGGGGAGTATCATGATAGCAATTTATGTTTTGAGAGGATCACTACGGGTCCTACGTGAAGAATAGACTCTAGGGAGCCAGGAGTAGATGCAGGACAACCAAGAAAAGACAATTGCAATAGTGCAGGCAAGATATGTTGGTGGCTTCAAATAGGAAGATGACCCCTCACACCTGGCAGCAGCCAAACCAATTAGATTCATGACTCAACATAACTTCTGATAGATTGAATATGAGTTGTGAGAAAGAAAATAAAAATGATGCCAAAGTTTTGGGTCTAAGTAACTGGATGAATGGAGACAGAATAAGAAACAGGTAAAAAGGAAGGGGTATTATAGAGTTTAGTTAGAAATAGTAATTAAGCATCCATGTGGGAATATTCAGTCAACCATTGGATATAAAAGTGTATGCGTTCAAGAAAGAGACCAAGAATGGATCTTAAAATTTAGGCATTAAAAGAGTAGAAATATATTTAAGCTATGAGAACTGAGTGAGATTGCTATAGGAATATGTTAAAATAGTAACGAAAAGAGACTCTGGGTCTGATCTCTAGGGGTCTCCAATATTTAGAGGTCAAGAAAATAAGAAAATTGCAGGAAAATTCTGGGAGGGGAGTTTCTTAGAGTCAAGCAAATAAAGTGCTTCAAGAAAAAGGAAATGACCTACTGTCATATGCTACAGAGACACTGAGTGAGATGAAGGAAGAATTGACCATTGGCATTGTCAAGATAGAGGCCATTGGTGACCCCGAGAAGAAAACATTCAGTGGAGTGATGGGTCAAACACCTTATTTCATGAAGTGAGTTCAAGAAAGAATGAGAGGAGTAGAAATGGAGAAGGGAAAAATAACTAACATATGTTTGTGAAAATTAAATAAGAAAATATATGGGAAGCATTTAGCTCAATACTTGGCACTTTACAAAGTGCCAATTGATAGCTACCATCACTGTTTTTATAATTTTTATGTAGTCATCCCCTATCATTTAAATATTAACTGTATCCACAGCCAGACCAAGAGAAATATATGTGTGTATTAATATATTAGCATTTTTGTCAAGGTGTTCAATATATATGTATGTATAATTATCTTATTTTTTCCTTACAACATTCTGTGGAGAAAAAAAATATAGTCATGTAAGTTTTTCCCTGTTCCACAGCTGACAACATTTAGGCTCACAACTTATGACTTACCTAAAGTCACATATAAAACCAGAGTGAAACCAAGATCTAATGGCACTTGACTCTTTTCTCTTTTCAGCAATAAAGAATAAAAGTTCAGTTATATCACCAAAGGGAAAAACAAAAAATATCAATGAGAATTAGACAATGTAAATACAAACATACCTTGTTTAGTGGGTTTTGCTTTATTGTGCTTAGCAGATATTGTGTTTTTTACAAATTGAAGATTTATGGCAACTTTGCATTAAGCAATCTACTGGCATCATTTTGCCAACAGCTTTTGCTCACTCCATGTCTCTGTGTCACATTTTGATAATTCTTGCAGCATTTCAAGCTTTTTCATTATTATTATATTTGTTATGGTAATCTGTGATCAGTCATCTTTGATGTTACTATTGCAAAAAGACTACAACTCACCAAAGGCTCAGAAGATGGTTAACATTTTTTGGCAATAAAGTATTTTTAAGGTATATTCATTTTTTAAAAATATAATGATATCATTAATAGACTACAATATAGTGTAAACATAATTTTATATGCACTGGGAAACCAAAAACTTCATGTGATATTCTCTTTATTGCAGTGGTCTGGAACAAAACCCATAATATATCCAAGGTATGCCTGTATCTGACTTGAATAATGAACACCCAAAAGATATTTTTAATTCATAAATCATTTGCACATGTTCTGTTAACCATCTGGTACACTCTGTTCTTTTTAGACATGGTCAGATTATTCTATCAAGTGAGAAAATGTTCTGCCATAAAGACAGATTAAAATATTTTAGTCATAGAAATTATGTAAGGGAAGGTAGAAAAAAGCAAAACATTTCTTTAAGTATACACTTAATCAATCAAGAAACGTCAATTTCTTGCAATTACCCATGTTGGGTAGTTGGTTAGGTACTGGGCATACAAGAGGAAATAGCCAAGCATAATTTCTGCTCCCTTGACATCTATAGTCTAGTGAGATAGATAATAATCAGAGTTAAGAGACAGAGGAATATGTTCCAAGTGAAAGAAAAGGCAACACCCAGAAAAAGAGCTAAACAAAGTGGAGCTAAGTAATCTACCTGATAAGGAGTTCAAAGTAATAATCATAAAGATGCTCAGTAAATTCAGAAGACTGGATGAACACAGTAGAAGTTTAACAAAGATTTAGAGGATATAAAAAAGAACCAAACAGAGCTGAAGAATATAATTACTGAACTAAAAAATACACTAGAAGGAATCAACAGTAGATTAGATGATATAGAAGAATGGATCAGCAAACTGGAATACAGAGTGGTGGAAGTCATCCAAGTTGAACAGAAGAAGTAAAAAGAATTTTTTAAAAATAAGGATAGTTTAAGGTAACTCTTGGACAATATCAAGCATACTAACATTAGAATCAATGGGTCTCATAAAGAGAAGAGAGGGAGAGAGAGAGGAAGGGGCAGGGAACTTATTTGAAGAAATAATAGTTGAAAACGTCCCTAATATGGGAAAGGAAATAGATGTCCAGCTCCAGGAAGCAGAGAGTCTCAAACAAGATCAATCCAAAGAGATCCACACCAAGGCACATTACAATTAAAATGGCAAAAATTAAAAATAAAATAAAATCTTAAAAACAGAAAGAGAAAAGCAACTAGTTATGTACAAGGGAATTCCCATAAGACTATGAGCTGACTTTTCAGCAGAAATTTTGCAGGCCAGAAGGGAGTAACATGACATGTTCAAAGTGATGGGGAAAAAAAAAAACCTACAACCAAGAATACGCTACTTAGCAAGGATATTATTCAAATTTGAAGGTAAGATAATGAGTTGTACATAAAAGTAAAAGCTAAAAGCATTCAGCATCACAAACCAGCTTTACCAGAAATGTTAAAAGGATTCCTCTAAGCAGAAAAGAAAAGACTACAACTATAAATATAAAAATTATGAAAGAAAAAATCTCATTAGCAAAGGCAAACATACATAAAGGTATGTTCAACCACTTATAAAACTAGTAAGAAGGTTAAAAGACAAAAGTGGTAAAATCAACTATATCCACAACAAGCAGTTAAGGGAAACACAAAACAAAAAGATGTAAAATATAATTTCAAAAACATTAAACATGAGGAGAGGGGAATAAAAATGGTAAAAATGTGGGGTTTTTAAGATGTGTTCAGACTTAAGAGAAAATCAACTTAAAATAATCATATCAATAATTTATGCTGTTATATATAAACCTCATAGTAACACAAACCAACAACCACTAACATATATATATATATATACACAAAAAAGAGAGAAGAATCCAAACAGAGCACTAAAAATAGTCATCAAATTACAAGGGAAAAGAACAAAAGAAAGTAACAAAAGCAAATACAAAACAACCAGAAAATGACAAAATGACATTAAAGACATACCTATCAATAACATAATTACTTTAAATATAAATGGACTACATGCTCCAGTCAAAAGACACAGGGTAGCTAATTGGATAAAATACCAAGACCATATATATGCTGCCTACAAGAGCCCAATTTAGATCTAAAAATACACAAAGACTGAAATTGAGGGAAGGAAAACAGTATTCCATACAAATGAAAATCAGAAGAAAGCCAGGTAGCAGTAATTATATCAGGCAAAATAGACTTTAAACAAAAGACTGTTGCAAGAGACAAAGAAAAACATTACATAATGATCAAGGGATCAATCCAAGAAGAAAATATAACAATTGTAAATATATATGCACTTAACGTAGGACCACCTAAATACATAAGGAAAGTATTAACATATATAAAAGGAGAAACCGACAGTAACACAATAAAAATAGGGGATTTAACACCCCACTTACATCAATAGATCAACCAGACAGAAATCAATAAGGAAACACTGGCCTTAAATGACACATTAGGCCAGATGTACTTAATAAATATATGTTCCATTAAAAAGCAGCAGAATATACATTCTTTTCAAGTGCACATGGAACATTCTCCAGGATAGATCACATGCTCGGCCACAAAACAAGCCCTGGTAAATTTAAGATTGGAATCATATTAAGTATCTTTTTTGACCACAACTGTATGAAACTAGAAATCAGCTACAAAAAAAAAATGAAAAACCCACAAACACTTGGGGGATAAACAGTATGCTACCAAACAACCAATGGTTCACCGAAAAACTCAAAGAAGAAATTAAAAAATACCTGGATACAAATGAAAATGAAAACACCACAATCCAAAATCTATGGTACACAATGAAAACAGTTCTAAGAGGGAAGTTTATAGAGATACAAGCTTACCTCAGGAAACAAAAATCTCAAATAAATGCCTAACCTTACACCCAAAGGAGCTAGAAAAAGAGGAACAAACAAAATCCAAAGTTCATAGAAGGGAAGAAATCATAAACATAAGAGCAGAAATAAATGAAATCGAGACAAAAAAATAGAACAGATCACTGAAACTAAGAACTGGTTCTTTGAAAAGATAAATGAAATTGATAAACATTTAGCTAGACTCATAAAGAAAAAAAAAAAGAGTGAGGGCCAGATAAATAAAATCAGAAACAAAAGAGGAACAGTTGCAAAAACACCACAGAAATACAAAGGACTATGAGATTACTACAAACAATTATACATCAATAAAATGAACAACCTAAAAGAAACAAATAAATTCCTAGAAACATCCAATCTCCCAAGACTGAATCAGGAAGAAACAGAAAATATAAACAGATTAGCAGTAATGAAATTGAATCAGTAATAATAATAAAAAATAACTCCCAACAACTGAAAGTCCAGGACCAGAAGACATCACAGGTGAATGCTACCAAATATTTAAAGAAGAGTTATCACCTTTCCTCAAATGATTCCAGAAAAATTTGAAGAGGAAGAAATTCATTCTATGAGCTTCCATACTCAGTCTACAAGGCCAGCATCACCCTGATACCAAAACCAGACATTGACAACAAACACACACACACACACACACACACACACACATGACATGCCAATATCATTGATGGACATAAATGCAAAAATCCTAAACAAAATAGCAAATAAAATTCACACTACATTAAAAGAATTATTCACCATGATCAAGTGGGATTTATGACAGGGATGCAAGGATGGTTCAAAATCTGCAAACCAACCAATGTGATATACCACATTAACAAATTGAAGAATAAAGTCTATATGATCATCTCAGTAAATGCAGAAAAAGCTTTTGACAAAATTCAACATCTATTTATGATAAGAACTCTCAACAAAGTGGTTATAGAAAGAACATACTTCAACATAACAAAGGCATATATGACAAACCTACATCCAACATCCTACTCAACATTGAAAAGCTGAAAACATTTTCTCAAAGATCAGGAACAAGACAAGGATGTCCACTCTCACCACTTTTCTCCAACATAGTATTGGAAGTCCTAGCCACAGCAATAACACAAGGAAAAGAAATAGAAGAAATACAAATTGAAAAGGAAGAATAAAACTGTCACTGTTTGCAGATGACATGATACTATATAGAAAATTCTAAAGATGTCACAAAAAAACTTTTAGAACTAATAAAAGAATTCAGTAAAGTTGTAAGATACAAAATTAATATATTGCAAATCAGTTGCATTTATACACACTAACAACAAATTGTCAGAGAGAAATTAAGAAAACAATCCCATTTACAATTACATCAAAAAGAATAAAATACCTTGGAATAAATCTAACCAAAGAAAGTAAAAAATCTGTACTCAGAAAATTATAAGATATTGATGACAGCAAACATGAATGGAAAGATGCACTGTGCTCATGAACTGGAAAAATTAATATTGTTAAAATGACCATCTTACTCAAGGCAGCCTACATATTCAGTGCAATCCCTATCAAAATACCAATAGTAATTTTCACAGAACTAGAACATATAATTCTAAAATTTGTATGGAAATACAAAAGACCCCAAATAGCCAAGACAATCTTGAGAAAGAAGAACAAAGCTGTCTGTATCATGCTCCCTGGTTTCGAACTATACTACAAACCAGATTAATCAAAACAGTATGGTACTGGAACAAAAACAGACACATAGATTAATGGAATGGAATAGACAGTCCATAAATGAACCCACACTTATATGGACAACGTAACCTACAACAAAGGAGGCAAAGATATAAAATGAGGAAAAGACAGCCTTTTCAATAAATGGAGTTGGAAAAACTGGACAGCTACATGCAAAAGAATCACACTGGACTATTTTCTCACCCTTTACACAAAAATAAACTCAAAATGCATTAAAGGCTTAAATGTAAGACCTGAAACCATAAAAATCCTAGAAGAAAACATAGGTAGTATGCTCTTTGACATCAGTCTTTGCAATATATTTTTGGATCAGTCTCTTCAGGCAAAGGAACTAAAGCAAAAATAAACAAATGGGGCTACATCAAAGTAAAAAGCTTCTGCACGGTGAAGGAAACTATCAACAAAATGAAAAGGCAACCTACTGAATGGAAAAAGGTATTTGCAAACAATATATCTGTTAAGGGCTTAATATCCAAAATATAAACAAAAAACAAAACTCATTCAACTCAACACCAAAAAACAAACAACCTGATTAAAAAATGGGCAGAAGAACTGAATAGACATTTTTGTAAAGAGGACATACAGATGGCCAACAGGCACATAAAAAGATGCTCAAAATCACTAATCATCGAGGAAATGCAGATCAAAACCACAGTGAGACACAACCTCACACCTGTCAGGATGGCTATTATCAAAAAGGCAACAATTAACAAGTGTTGGCAAGGGTATAGAAAAAAGGGAACCCTTGTGCACTTCTGGAGAGACTGTAAATTGATGCATCCACTATGGAAAACAGTAAGGAGTTTTCTCAAAAAATTAAAAACAGAACTGCTATATGATCCAGCAGTTTCACTTCTGGGTATTTGCTGAATAAAACAAAAACACTAATTCAAAAAGAAGTATGCATTCTAATGTTCATTCCAGCATTATTTATGATAGCTGATACAAGGTCCACTGATAGAATAATAGATAAAGAAGATATAATGGAATCATATATATAATGGAATAATATATAATTATATATAATGGAATAATAGTCATAAAAAAAGAATGAAATCTTGCCATTTGTGATGACATGGATGGATCTAGAGGGTATTATTCTAAGTGAAATAACTCATACAAATAAAGACAAATATTGCATGATGTCATTTAAATGCAGAGTCTAAAAAACAAAACAGACAAACAAAACAAAATGAAAACAGATTCATAGATACAGAGAACAAACAGTAGTTGCCAGAAGGAAGGAGTGTAGAAAACTCAGCGAAATAGTTGAAGGGGATTAAGAGGTTCAAACTTCCAGTTATATAATAAATAAGTAACAGGAATGTAATATACAGCATAAGAATTATGGTCAATAATGTTGTAATAACTTTGTATGGGTACAGATGGTTACTAGACTTATCATGGTCATCACTTAATGTATGCAAATGTTAAATCATTATTGAGTACACCTGAAACTAACATAATATTGTATGTCAACTGTATTTCAACTAAAAAAAGAAATAACAATTAAACCAACAAAATATATTTCATTAGTAACAATAGATGCCAGAAGACAATAATATCTTTAAAGTTATAAAGGAACATCACCGTCAAGCTAGAATTCTATACCCAATTAAACTATTGTACAAAAGGAGAGAAAATAAAGATATTTTCAGAAACATAAAAAAGAAACATATATCATTTGTATGAAAGATAAGAAAATATCTGCATCCTTTCAGCAAACCATGTATAATCACTTCCAGAAGCTTGGAATGAAGAGACTCTCAAAAAATACATGCATTCAGTAAGGCACTTTGGTAAAAAATATAAAAGGGAAATTGGGTTGATTTTCTTTTAAGGAATCCATATTTCTTGTTTCCATATTAATGAAAATAGAGAGTAGTATACTTCATTTACATATCCTTGTAAGAGACCACTGAAGCCAAGGTGAAACATTAATAGAAATAAGCATTAAACAATTCTGAAATGCTTCCAAAATGTGTGAGCTGCTCCCAAGTCTCCAGGTAATCAGTATGGAACGCTACTTACTGCTTCTACAAGGCCAAAGTTTTCAATCCACGAGAGACTAGGGTTTCTTTGGAGCTGCATCCAATCTAAGGTAATGCATACCTCCTGAGAAACATGCACTTCTCCATCAGTGAGAGAATGGCTAAGATAAATTGTGTGTCACCCTTCAAATCAGCTACTTCACACTCCAGTCATCTTTGTTAGCAACCAAACTAATCCTTCTTGTTCACCCAGTCCTTTGACACCCAAACTGCTTGGTACATGTTCGCACCAACCCATGCCTCACTGCCACTGTCTCTCCAAAATCTTTCAACTGTGTTCTCTGGAATTCCATTCTGATTAACCCTTACATCTTTAAACTCTTCCTGAACAATGTCTTCCACCTTGGTTAAGAACTTGGAGCTTCTGATGTGAGGTCCATGAACTATGTTTCAAGGAGTCAGTGACATGCTTAAAAAGACAATTTTTAAGTTTTCTTTCTATTATTTTGAAATATGTCTTTGTTAAAAAAAATTGTGTCTGTATTATAAGGACACTGTGTTATTACAAAAGGTCTAGGTTGCTTAGTTTATATGATCAAGCAACATGCAATCAACATTAAAACTTCTTATAATGTTTTGAAATGTTTTCTATTGACAAAAATTAAATAAAATGTCTCTGCCTTATGATTAAAGAGAACTATTAGTGTTTACTTTAAGCATAGATTAACTTGCAGAAAACCTCCAAGGAAATAAATTATAAGGATCGTTTTATATCCTTTGGTTTTACCTTTGAAAAGGAACACACAAGCCACAATAATTTTTGTACCAAAAGGTTTGCATGAATGGACGCACAAACCTAGCAAAAGGCTTGCCTTGAATTTGTGGACCTTTATACACACACACTCACACACACACACACATACACACGCACCCATATACTTGGATTGGAAACACTGTAACATTACCAAAACCTTGCCAAGCCAGGAATCAAGATCCATCCTGGACTCCTCACTGTCTTTCACTCTTCACCCCACATCTATTCACTTTCCAACGCCTATGGATTAAAACTCTTAAATATCTCTCAAATCCATCCACTTCTCTCCATACCCACAGCCATCACTCCTGTCCAAGCGAGGTCACCTATTACTACAATTACTGCAATCTTTTCTGTGCCTCTAGTGTTAGTCCTCACTTCCTTCAATTCTGCAGTCAACCAGGGTGATTCTTACATAGCAAGACAAGAGAAAGAGAGAAAACAGATACATCATTATGGTTGTTTTTGAAACTGAGACTTTTTGGAAATTCTGGGGGAAAGTTGTGATGAAGGGAAAACTATTGAGGTAGAAGAAAATCTTAAATAATCACTTTGTTTATTGAAGATTAAAGTCTTTGGGGTTAATTTGTACTATAATTGCAAGTAAAATAATATAATGAAATTAGAGGTTGCTTTTGGACAAATCAGAGTTTGTTGACTTTGTTGTTTTATTTTTAATACAATAAAGGTTTATTTCTGTCTCAAAGTTTTCAGCCAACATTGGTTGCTGGGGGAGGGAGGGTCCTGCTCCCTCAGTTGTAGGGGACAAGGCTGAGAGGAACTCCACTATAACAGTGATATATCATCTGAAGTTCATGCCTTCTTCAATTCCCCTCTGCAGGGAATGCATAGCACAAGGGTCTTTACACATTTTTTGTCCTGCTTTGGTCTGGGAGTGATCCACTGATCAGAACTAGTTGTAAGTCCCTCTCTAAAAGCAATGGGCTTGGGAAACATGGTTTTCTATGTTCCCAGAATAGAGAACTGGATCATCTCTACAAAGTCTTTCTATTCACTTTATACTTCAGTCAATTTCTTTGTTGTGTAGAGAATTTTCTCACCCACGCACTAAGGGAAACAACCCCATAGTACACTAAACACAGAGCCAGGCTATTTCTTTTCTTATTCAGGTCACATATGGTCCTTTCCATCTCATTATGAGCAATAAAAACCAGGTCTCATCACTCTATCAGATGGCCACCAAGGACAGCTCCCTGGCTCATGGAATGATCTGGGTTTTGCTGCATTTTGGCTGGACCTGGGGAGGCCTTTTTGTATCTAATGATATGAAAGAGGAGCAGTTCCTCTGGGATCTGAAAGTGGAGATGGTAAAGAAAGATATTTGTGTGGCCTTTACAGAAAAGCTTCCTGCCATTAAGAGAACATATGAAAAAACTGATGTGACTCCCATGTCCAGAATCAGTTTCATTCACAAATGTGCACATAATGTGTCATGATATAGGTTACTTCATGATTCTGACATGCTGCGAGAATTTTATTTAACCTCAAGGAAGCTGTGGGTCATGTCAGTGATTTGTTTTTTTTAATGTTAGGGTATGTTAACTTGTCACATGGTTAGCCAGAGAAGGGAGTTATTCTTTTATGTTCTTTGGGATGGGATTCATGGGGTAGTTGAGGCTCAGGAAAGGGAGGAGGTGGGATAAGAGGCTCTGACCCGAGAAGGAACAGATCACAGATTGCATAAATCTGTAAGGATAGCTAGAGCCAAGGGAAGAAGTCAGCAAGGACCCCCCATGACAGCTAATGACAAATGAACTGACTTCCAAGTTTCCTTTTTCTCCTCTGTAATCCTCTTATGAAAGCCACACATATTTAGAAAAGCATGTTAGTATAGCCTTGGAGAAGGAAATAAATAGGCTCTATTTATGGTTGTGGCAAAGCAGTATGGGAGAGGACAGCAGCTCACAGAGCAGTGATGGGAAGGCCAGGAGTGTACGTGAGGGGCCTCAAGCAGTAGTTAGGAGTGAGCAGTGAAGGGCAACAACTGGTAAAAACAGAAGCCTTCCTTTTCTGGAGATCCTCAGACAAAATTTTGTACTTAGAGCAGATGGAACATTTGTTCAACGAACTTATATTGTTAGTTAATAACACTCCTCTAGGTGCCGGGGATAAGAGAAATGAACAAAACTACCACAGCCTAGGCCTTGTGGAACATAGGTCTCTGTGCAAGAGATGGATAATTTAAAAATACCCTAAATTATGTCCTATGGTTTTAAGAGCTGTGGAAGAAAGAAAGTGTGGTTGATGTGATTGCAGCATCTGGGGAGGGCTCCATGCCATTTATAAGAGGAGATCAGGGGGACCTCCCTAAGAAGATGGCATTTGAGCAGAGAGCTGAAGGAGTTTGTGATTGATTTATACAGATGTCTGCAAGAGAATGTTCTATGTGAAAGGAACAAGTGAAAAAGACGAGACTCGAGTATGCATATTTTTGATAGCTTAGTAAAGAAAGGAACTCATATGTCCATGTGACTCACTGCTATCCCCATTGGTATATATTGGCATCAAATCTTATTTTCCACTGAGAAAGTCATTAACTTCATCAGAAACCGAACATGACTGAGCAGTTTTTCCTGAGGATTTAATCAAGAAATGAAAGCAGAATGTGAAAATATTAACTTTTATACTAGAGTTTTCTGATCTTCCATAGGGCAAATCTGGAAGAATTTGATTAACTTCTGGGGAGATATTTCACTATTTGTTTTGGGGGTTTTGTTTTTCACTTTTTGTTTTTTGGATGTTTTGGGGGGGCTTTGCTTTTTGTGGGTTTTTTGTTTTGTTTTGTTTTGTTTTTGTTTTTGTTTTTGTTTTTGTTTTGCAGTACGCGGGCCTCTCACTGTTGTGGCCTCTCCCATTGCGGAGCACAGGCTCAGGATGAGAAGGCTCAGAGGCCATGGCTCACAGGCCCAGCCGCTCCACGGCATGTGGGATCCTCCCGGACCGGGGCACAAACCCATGTTCCCTACATCAGCAGGCGGACTCTCAACCACTGCGCCACCAGGGAAGCCCAGTTTTTTTGGGTTTTGTTTTTTGTTTTTTTGAGAGAGAGAGCAAAAATGCCAGACAGCTCTAATAGTTTTTCAGAACAGAGTTCATTCATGATTTGCCTTATTTGGAAGCCATGTTTGGCCACATTAATGTGATACATCTTTTTACTCAAGGTCTTCCATCATTGTCAGGGAGGTTATTACAAGAATATGTGCATTTGGGTCAAGCTGCTCACTTTTGAAGGGAAGATTAGAGGTAGAGGACTATATAAATGTAATGTTAATGAAGTGTTTCCACAGTTTAAAATTAAGAGTGACAAAGCTTTAATGTCTCTGCAAGCAGAAAGCTGCAGATACCTGAAAATGAAAGAAAGAAAGAAAGAAAGAAAGAAAGAATGAAAGAAAGAAAGAAAGAAGAAAGGAAGGAAGGAAGGAAGGAAGGAAGGAAGGAAGGAAGAAGGAAGGAAGGAAGGAAGAAAAATGTAGTGTGCCTTTGATGTGGGAAAGGCCAAGGATTACTAAAACATCTTTATTTTGATGCCAAGAAATATGGAACACCCTGACTTCAAAGGCTGAGGCAGGAAGTGGAACCAACCCTCTCCTAGTTCACCCTCAGATAACAGTGGGCTTGTGTGGGGAATTCCAGAGATCACCCAGTTCTCCAAGTTGAGTAGTTGAATTCAATGTAACATCATTTGAATGTTGAGTGAATGAAACATCATTGAATGATGAATGAATGTAATATCATTTCCCTTGTCTTCAAACAAAAGAAGCTACCTTCAAGGACTATGACACAGACACTCTCAGTGTCAGCAGGAAAATTATAATAATTCATGCTTTGATTTTAAGGTCACCTAAGTAGAAGTAAACCGTAAAGAACTTAGTTTCCCTTCCTTCTTTCCTTCCTTTCTTTTTCTTTCTTTCTTTCTTTCTTTCTTTCTTTCTTTCTTTCTTTCTTT